>NC_136063.1:1739600534-1739858034 GCF_964261635.1 Lissotriton helveticus | reverse complement strand
GCAATGCGTATGTACATAAGCGGCGTTCATTTGTGTTCACAGTACCCCTTGTTGATTGTTTCAATCGAGCATTGAATTGTTCGATGTTAATTCTCTTAAGGATCTTCTCTACCTGCAAACGAGGAAGAATAGGAATATTCTCTCTCCCTTTGCAGATAGTGAAGGGTAGGTAACGCAAGCCTTTAACACGTCGTACCTATTTCATTCCTCATTGATTGATTGATTGTCCGAACATTGACTGTTTGGGAATTAGTTCTTTTTGGAGGTATTCCCTGTTTGCAAATAAACGTAGGAAAATCTTTGCAAGTAGTGAAAGGGTACGTAATGCGGACCTTTCTCCCCCGTTGTAATCTATCATGCCTATCCCCACTGATTGATGCACCTGTTTCACCCGGACCATTTACTAGACATACGTCATCTGGCCCGACCAGAGAGCACCCCTAGTGAAAAGGACATATGCAATAATAACGAAGTGATCACTGTATCCTGTTAACAGAAACTTTAGCATGAAACAACCTGGAAAGAAAAGAATAGGAAAACGAAAATCAGTAGGCCACTGATGAACATGAACTTTTATTAAACAACGAACAAAGAAACGATAACATAACGTAATGATAAAACCTATTAATGTCCTAGAAACAAGAAAACGTTAAAATATGCCAGTGGTGAGAGACCAGAAAAACAGTAAGAGAAACCAAATCACCCCTCGCTGTCCCACCGCCTGCCACGCCAAAAAAATCGATAGACTAGGGAAAATGCAAGTCAGTAGAACATCCGCCCCCACTCTGGAAACTTCCAAGGTGGGGCAGGGTTCCGGCTACGCCCAGCCGGGAGCAGCCCATATAAGGCAGGTCCTGCTGCCACGCCTCGGCCAGGAGATCCTAACGTAGGGTGTAGCCGGAGGAGAGGCCGAGACCAACGGGACCCGGCCAGGGGATTGCCTTTACAACGCTGAACAGTTGCAGGGGGGGGGGAATGTCTCCTCGACCCTCCCCTCTCTCTCCCAGTCCGGCCGCGGTGGCCCTTGAGAGTTGCAGGTAGTCCCGCCACATGCTCTTCCGGTCCGGCCACCAACGGTCGGGGGGCCGAGGCCGACGGAATCCGGCTGCAGCCGATAAACCAAGAAACCCGTTCATGGGGCCAGAGCCAGGGGCGTCCGGCCGACATCCACCGGAAGCCCGGCCCGAAGACGGACGGGACACTTCTTTCTTTTATAATGGCTGCGACAACACTGGGGGGGGATGTCTTGCACATGCCTCCGACCCCCCCCTCGTCCTCATCGCCTGGTCCGGCCATAACAAATCTCAAGCGAGACGCCGTGGGGTGCACTGGGAGGGAGAGACGGTGCGAACAGGCCTCTCCCGCCTCCCCAGTGTAGGCTTCCCAGCTGCACCCTCAGCGGTCCAGGCGCCCGGAAAAGAGTTCTTCCACTGTGGCCATGCTGCAACGTCTCGCCCGGCAGGGTGGAGCCCGTCCGTTCATTTGACCCCGCGATCGCCAGTAGCTACCGAACTCTCAAAATGGCGGTCGACCTGGCAAGAGCGGGCCCAGCATAAAGAAATGGCCCGGTCACTGGTTGACTCCACCACCGTAGTCCTCCACGACCTTGAAGATTCTAGAGGAGCCGCGGGAGTCTCCCACCCCCGATGGGGAATGACTGCCATGATCACCCGTGGAGTGACGAAACTGTATCCGCGGGACGTCGGCGCCAGCCTCACTTTGAATTACTAGAATCCTGCAGACCTCACTTCCGGTGAAAGCACAGTGTGACCCGGTAGGAAAAATTGTTGCACCCCCTCCCCTTTTTGACTGATAGTTCAAACCACCGATCCTTTCCTTTGCCCTTTTAACGGAACTTTGGACTGCCTCCCCCTCTTTTACATTTTCTAGAGAAAACAAAACATTAACCACTACATTAGCATAGCAGTTGACACCAGAACTGTTTTCAAATTGAAAACCAACAACATCTTCAACAGAATCCTTTTTGTTTCTGCTGTGACCCTGCTCCAGCACAGGCATTGTCCCCAGCAGTAATTCTGCAATGCCGGTAAGAATAGCTGTGGTGCCTACTGGACTCACTCACCCCCGCGGCGCCCCACGCCGTTATTTGCTGGGCGGCAACTTGCTAGACATCACCTTCGTGACATCCAGATTTCAGCGCGTTCTGCTGCCTTGGAACTATTCGCACAACAGACCGCTACTGACAAGAATATTTCATTATTGGTGCTGTCAATTTCAATAAATCTATTACTGTTTTTGTTTTGTTGTATATATTTATATGTTATTAAAGTTTTATATTCCTACTACTTTGTTGGAGTGCTATATATTTTTTATGTGACACATAATTGTAAAAACTTTGATGTACAAAGAGTCATTCCTGGAATCTTCCGCTTCAGGCTCGGTCCCCTCCCCAATCACAATACAGGATAGTTTTCAGATAGTAGGAACACGTGTGGTGTGACGGATCTCATCGGGTGTGGGCCTTGATCTACTATAACTCCTTTGAAGAGGGGTGATTCTTTACAGCTGGGGCCATAAACTACATCTGCAGGGCTAGCTGATAGCCTGGACAATCGGACACAGAGGAAGAGGAGTGTCACAGGGTGCGGTAGTGAATAGGGCGAAAGGGAGGTGTCGGGCGGGCACAGTGTGATTCTCAGGGAAGAGCAGCGCAGATGGGGGGAGGTTTATTGCCCATGCATAAGACAGAGAGCGGGGGTGACCAGTGCCTGGGGAAGATGCTTGCGAGGGTGAGGAGCCATGCTACGAATCGACAGCGTGCAGAGAGTGGGTCTGGTCAAGACATCTAAAATGGCTGCCGTGCACGACAAAAGTGTGGCATTTCAAAAAAGGCAAGATGGCGCAGACAATGTTTTTCAACACTTCCTCATTTCCTTCGAATCGAACGTTAACAGACGTTGGGGCATATTACCAAAGTTAAGCGATATTTATCGCTAACGATGCTTACCAACCAATTTTTTACCACTAAGCATCGTCAGAAATTATCGAAGATAAACCTTACTATTATCAAGGTTTATCGCAAATGCGATAATAAACGGCCGCAATGCATGAATATCGCTAAAAACTCAGCGATATTCATGCATTACCGAGCTAATACTCTTAGCCATGTTATCCACCTCCCATTGGATAACATGGCTAAGAACTGCTCAGGGCAGGTGTTACTTTTTGGAGATATTCGCGCTTAGCGCGAATATCTCCAAAAGTTGGTAATAGGAGATAGATATCTTGCATGTTGTAATGCAAGTTATTGTGGTATATGGAACTCATACCATAATCTCTCAGGAAAGCAGAAACTGATCCTTTTGGGACCGCCTAAAAAGGCCTAGGGGGTGAGGAGTACTCTACTTTGCCCCCTTTTCACGTTCCGAACTATTTTATTTTACTCTCTTCTGTAATTACACAAAATACCAGCGATAAGATGCATCGGAGACACACAGTGAGAGAAAGGAGGCCGGAGATGAAGAAGACATGTCAAATACACATTGGAGATAATATAGTGGCAGAAGGGAAGTAAATATGAGTAAACTTACCATGTAACATAAAAATGTTGCACTCTATACTATAAGTCTCATTTTATACTACAATCACTTCGCTACAACCTCATAAATTAAAAATAAAAATAAATAATGTCTCAAACAATTTTTGATTTCTAAATATAAATTTATTCTTCAAAATTTTCTAAATTTGAAACAACTAGTAACATGTCCTCATCAGTAATTTCCTCTTCAATCATCTCATCTGGAATCTCCTCATTAAAAGTCTGCAATGATGATTCTTGTAACTCTATGGTCTCCAAACACTCGATAAATTCGCCATCAAGAGATTGATCAAAAAAATCATTCAAGTCATCTCCTCCTTCTGACAATATTTCATTATTGGTGCTGTCCATTTCAATCAATGTAGTGGAATCATTCAAGTCATCTCCTCGTGACAATATTTCATTATTGGTGCTCTCAATTTCAATCAATGTAGTGGAATCATTCAAGTCATCTCCTCCTTGTGACAATATTTCATTATTGGTCCTGTCCATTTCAATCAATCTAATGGAATCATACAAGCCATCTCCTCCTTGTGACAATATTTCATTATTGGTGCTCTCAATTTCAATCAATGTAGTGGAATCATTCAAGTCATCTCCTTGTGACAATATTTCATTCTTGGTGCTGTCCATTTCAATCAATCTAATGGAATCATACAAGTCATGTCCTCCTTGTGACAATATTTCATTATTGGTGCTCTCAATTTCAATCAATGTAGTGGACAATTCAAAAGAAATTGCCACGGTCTCTTCATTGTGAGCCATTTTATTTTGAAATTGCTTGCTGTAAATTGCAGAAAAAAATAATCACTTTCATTTATCGTTTTTAGTAATACATAATATAAAACTAACTTCATCAACTATTTAGTATAACAGAAGGACTGCAAATAAATAACAGAAAACATTTTTCAAATTATCTTCAAGTGTACAACATAGTTCCCCTTACAAATTAACAACTCACCTTTTTAAAAGTAGCAGAAGTGTTAGTACTGTGTAAATCAAACACCAGAAATTCACCACCAAAAATTCCTCACAAATGTACCTCAGACAGTAGTATCACAAAATGGCTGTGGTTTCCTCTCATTTGACATATATACATAACCAATTAACTTTCATCACACACAAATACAAAACCAAAGTAACATTTTAATTGGTTCTAAATTTCAACACTTTCAAATGTGTTTTCCCCATGCAATTTTCCATAGGACATTTACATACGTCTACAGCCTGAATGGCTGAACGGAATTACACCAAACTTGGCAAAATGGTACATCAAACCTAAGAGGTCAGGAAGGATCTACTATGACCCCTTATGGTCATTTCCCCCTTCGCTTTGGCCTCCTCTTGTCTCTCAATCCTACCGAGAGACAAGATGGCGGCCGCTACGGACTGTTTGGAATGTTGACAGACGCCGGAGAACCAATCAGCTTCGCAAAGCTCCGTAACGCGAAAAGTACGCGAAGCGGAGCGCTGTTACAGATATATATCTTTTTTTGAACGTTAATTTCTCAAAATCCACTGGAGCACATATATTGAGACCTAGCAAAGGCACATCGGGCTACCAGTCCCTAATATTTTGCCAAGTTTCGTGCAAATCCATTCAGGTGTTCGATTATTATTATTATTATTTTTTTTTGCCCCGCGGGGCCCTTTTAAAACCTCCACATCAAACCTAGGGGGTCAGCGAGGATCTACTATTCCCCCTTATGGTCATTTGCCCCTTCGCTTTGGCCTCCTCTTGTCTCTCGATCCTACCGAGAGACAAGATGGCGGCCGCTACGGACTGTTTGGAATGTTGACAGACGCCGGAGAACCAATCAGCTTCGCTTCACAAAGCTCCGTTGCGCGAAAAGTACGCGTCCTAGGACGCTGCCCGGTCCGCTGTTACAGATATATATCTTTTTTTAAACGTTAATTTCTCAAAATCCACTGGAGCACATATATTGAGACCTACAAAAGGCACATCGGGCTACCAGTCCCTACAATTTTGCCAAGTTTCGTGCAAATCCATTCAGCCGTTCGGGCTAAAAGTGAGGCCAACCGCCCTATGGAAAACTCAATGTTAAAAACACGTTTTGGGACCCCCCTTTTTTCTCGGCCCCCCCTTGACGAACCCCCCCCAAATTTTCAAGGGCTGCTCAGAAACAAAATGTGCCATTTTCCTGAAAATTTCAGCCAATTCCGTCCACAAACGCCAAAGTTATTAGACATAGAATTTTCAAAAAACCCATAGAGAAAAAATCCTAACTATATATACCTACTGGCGACCGCCAGTAGGTAATATATATATATATATATATATATTTCACTGAAAAAACCATAGGTTTCACACCAGTTATAGTTAGCTGGAAATTTTACTCGCATAAAACCATTGAAATTCCCACGTTATAGTTAGTTGGACTCACTATAACTTGCACGTCTGCAAGCCACTGCTGATGACGTCACATATTACATCACTCATGCATATATTTAAATATTTAAACATTAGTCGCTAATATATGTATTCACTAAGATACACTTAATAAGCCAGTTAACCAATCAATTTTTTTTTTAAAAACACTGAAAAAAACATAGGTTTCAGGCCTTGTATAGTTAGGAATTAGCATTTAAAAAACCTTTGAAATTCACTGAAAAAAACATAGGTTTCAGGCCTTATATAGTTAGGAATTAGCATTTAAAAAACCTTTGAAATTCACTGAACAAAACATAGGTTTCAGGCCTTATATAGTTAGGAATTAGCATTTAAAAAAAACCTTTGAAATTCACTGAAAAAACCATAGGTTTCAGGAGTTATATAGTTAGGAATTCGTTTTTAAAAAACCTTTGAAATTCACTCAAAAAACTATAAGTTTTAGTGGTGTTATAGTTAGCTGGACATTTTACTCATACAAAACTAATGAAATTGCTCCTATATAGTTAGTTGTACTAACTATATTTCGCGCACCCGCAATCCACTGCTGATGATGTCACATATTAGATCATTCATGACATGGTCAGTGACATCACTGATGACATCATCCACGTGACAATCACATACACCTTTTCATACACTATTACAATTTTTCATCACTGTTTGTAAAATACAGAGTATCATATTTAAATCCATTGTCACAGCAATACAAGTATCTAAAAATCCACTCAGTGATTCATAGATGTATACACACATCTAATCACTTACCTATGGATTCACTCATACATGCTGTCAATGAACAATAGAACACTATCAAAAATACTTATACATCTATATCGACATTAAACAACAGCACGCATCCTATTCACATATGAAGTCATCCTACTCACTTATGCAAACAATGGATCATACTTACATATTTACTTAGCAAAACACTTATACAAACACCACTTCTTCTATTCATTTAGATAGTAAGTCATACTTAGTGAATTATAAAATCATTATTACAAGTATACAGTTATCCATACAGTCACTCACACAATCATTGTGTCTAATGTATACTTATTTATATACAACTGACACATACACTGCCTTTTATTTTTCTAGTTTGTTGGACCTGTACCTTTGAGAAATATATTTGCTCATCACCACACCCATAAAGAGATTCCCTCACCCAAACTGTTAGAACATGTAGTTTTAACTTCATATATCTACTGAATCAACTATTCACACATCTTTGGACAGTCACACACCCCCCACCGAACCACACACACGTTCACACTCCCATACAAATACTCAGTTAACTAATCAATAACTAATATAGACTTTCACATAGCTAGTAACCAACTGTAGAATCAGTTTACACAACAACTGACAAAGTGATACAGATATTCACACAGTTTAGTCACTATCCACTATATTTAGTGAGACATTATAAATTGGTCAAGTAAACAGTCAATTACACTGCTACTAAATCCTCCATCCAAATATTTATATATATATAGCCACTCATTCTTCAATGTAAATTGCTATATATATATAATGCATATTTAAATAACGAAGCGAACCACATTCACTGGATGATGTCATCAGTGATGTCATCAGTGATGTCATTTGAGATGTCATCAGTGATGTCACTGACCATGTCATGAATGATCTAATATGTGACATCATCAGCAGTGGATTGCGGGTGCGCGAAATATAGTTAGTACAACTAACTATATAGGAGCAATTTCATTGGTTTTGTATGAGTAAAATGTCCAGCTAACTATAACACCACTAAAACTTGGTTTTTTGAGTGAATATATATATATATATATATATATATATATATATATATATATCAAAGCTCCAAGGTTCCCACCAGTTGGAGACACACTCTGACATCCACTGCAGCAACCCGCATGAGGTAAAAGCCGGATCAGCGGGCGGATCCAGTTTACAGCATGCCTGTCGATTCACGCCGGACGCGTTTCATGCTTATTGCACTCTTCAGCGGAACAACAGTCTTTTTGGCATAGAGGCCACACCTCCCACTTAAAAATATGAGCCCACCAATGGGCGACTCGAATGAGTCCGCGTTGGTTTGTGGGTCTTGTAGTGTGTGCTTCAGTCATGTTCCTGATGGACTCCGTAGAACTGTGACTTAATTATTCGGGTGTGGTGAATAGAGTTCATGGTTAGAATATTGAGTTCATAGTTGCACGCAATAGAATATAAAGACGTGTAATACCAAGCTCTGTGTGTGACATATACATTTAGGATTTACCCGGGCTGAGGAGGACGCTACAGACTAAGGCAGGGAATAGGAAAACGGAAATAGTTAAGGGAGTAGGGAAAAGGGGGAATGATAAAGTGTAGAGGAAAGAAAATGATAGAGGTGGGCTTTCAAGGGACCCTGAACAGAAACTCTTCTGGGAATTTTATCAACTTCAAGGATATTCACCGCACCAGGATAAAACATTCTGGGAATGTCATTCGTTTGAAAACATTTGAGGAAAAAAGGTTTGTGGTAATGACTCTTTAAAACTAGTTTCCCTAAATCAGTTTTTCTTCAGTATCACTAACCTCTTATTTTAACATCTAAAGCACAGACGCCTTATGTAAATAGTTTGGGTAGAAAGAATAAATGTAACTTGTGGACCATTAACTAAGAAAAAGTAGAAATGGTGAAGCCATACTGTTGTTAAGCCATTGAAAATGCCTCAGTTAGTTAACCTTTGCTTTTGATATTTGGCTTGTACTACAGGTTAAAAGATCAAATACCTGTTGCCTAGCTCAGCTTGTCATCTTTCAGAGTTCAGTAAATTGATTAGCTTTATAATGAGTAATTAACACATGTTATTTATAGTGCTATATAGAAAAAATAAGCATTTGCAAAATCAAGAAGTCGCGCCTTTTTGACCTATTAGCTTTGCCAATGGTTTTTAGGTCTCGCCTGAGCCAGCGCATGCGCTGATCTGGCAAGACATTTAGTAAGTGGGCTTTAGAAATCCGACCACTTGTGGCCTAAAGCTTGCGGTTACGCGCATAGGCGCAATCTGGCTTTCCGCCATGGCTCATTAAGCGCTCGCGGCACCCTGACAGCACGCAATCACTTTCACTGCTGCACGGCCAAGGCTTGTTTTAAGTGTTCTTTATTCGTTTTTGCAAAACAGGTATCTGCATGTATAGGTATGTTACATGGCGATCATTCGGGCATGCAGTTGCACATATTCTACAGGAAAACATCAGTTTACCAGACAATATAATGAACACAAAAATCATACGAGTTGGAAAAACCACACTTCATAACCCCCCATTATTGCCGATCCCGTGCCGTGACCCATGGTCCAGGAAGAAGCAACTAACCTCCAAGTATACGTGCGGCTGTGGTAAATTCATCCATTGGCATCCGTTACCTCATGGAGGGCGTGTATTAGATTTAGTTTCCAACGCTATTAATGTTGTGACCCAGACGTCCGTCTGAGATGGAGCAACACTCTAAGGCCAGGGCCACAGAAATCTCTGCCTATGTCCATTTAGTCAGACCATGAATCAGTTGTCTCATGTTCGAAGCATGATGCGCCTTCCAGTTCATGGCCATGTTTCTTTTTGCCGTGATTAATTACAAATCAATGAACTGGCTTTTTTGTTTGGTTCCTTAGGCCTAAGGGGATGTCCCAGTAGGCACTGAAGGGTTAATATTACGAGCTTCTGTCTGGCCAGTTCTTTAATCACTTCTCTTGTCAGAAACTTTGTATGGTAGCACATTCGCACACCATGTGGAAAGTGTGCCTGAGATCCATTGTTCCACGTTTATCTCCTAAGGGTTTCAAGACCCCGCAGGCGAACAGCGAGTTGATGACGTACAGGCCTACTTCCTTCCATCATGTCTGTCTGACATAAAATCTAGTCAGAGACCGGAACCACAGTGAGCACCACAATGGCATCTCACGGACATGTGCAAAAGATGCCCTCATGGCCTGCATATATTTTTGCCGGCAGAGCCTCATTACCTCAACAGCCCTTGCTAAATTCCAGCGAGATAACATGTTCCAAAGTTTGTCAGCCTCATCCCTCCCTCACGCAAAGGAAGCTTCATCTTTGTCACAGCCAGTCTTTCCTTTGTTCCTCCCAGATCAGAGCAGACAACAAAGTAAACTATGTATCTCGCCAAAGGCGGCCTGCTTCAAATCCTGGGAATTGCCTGAAAGAAATACAATAACCGTGACAATATTAACATGGCGGTTATGGCCACATGCTGATTGGGAATAATGGAAATTTCTGCAAGAAGGGCAGAGATGCTCGCATCAACGCCACTGGCCTCACCAACAGGTCAACATGCATTGGCAAATACAAGCCCAACACCTGACCATCAGGGCCCTCAGAGCACATGGAAAATAGAAACAACTTATTCCACTTGGCTCGTAGTTCAGAAACCGCCCTAAAATCAGCCTGCAGTAGCAGAAGTTCAGTCATGCCCTGTGGTGGGCCTCATAGATATATTGATGTGTCATCTGCATACAATAACATGTATTTGTAAATCGCACTTTCACCTGTGGGCATCTTGGCGCTCAATAAGAGATGTTTATTGTCACCCAAATCAATAGTACTGATTTTTATCGACCTCAGAAGGATGGAAGGCTGAGTGGACCCGCCAGAATTTGAACTTGTCAAACACAGGCCCTTACAGAGGATGCATTGCTCCAGTAAGCCACAAGACCCTGCTTTTCTGTGATAAGATTATCTGTGATTCAAATGTATGTGCGACCCCCACCAAGTCTGGACCTTTCAAATTAAAATTACCATTCCAGTGGATCAATTGCCAGGCCAATATCAAGGGCAGAAGGGAGCACCCCTGCCTCATTCCTCTTTTAGCTGTCCATTGCTCCAATATTATACATCCAGTCATGACCCTAACATGTGGGTCTGACTAAAGTATCCACACCCACTGCAAGAAGCCATCCCCTAGACCTGACATCCTATGGACTTCAAATAGGTAAGGCCATAAGGGGAAACATCCTTTACAACGCAACTTTTACTCCGCACTACCATTACGACGCAGCTATTACAACGCAAGTCGTTACAACGACTTGCGCTGGAGGGCGCTGTAGGATAGGGAATAGTTTAATTTTCTATCCAACACCTTCCCTACTATCCACGGGGATTGGAGTTGGAATAGAAAATTAAACTATTCCACTATCCAGCGCCCCCCAACATAAGTCGTTGTAACGACTTGCGTTGTAAAAACTGCGTTGTAATGGCATGCGGAGTAAAAGCATGCGTTGTGATGTCATACATCCGGCCATAAGGGTGTCAAATGCCTTTTCTATATCTGGAGAGGCCAGGATATCATTTTTGGCAGACAATTCGAATGGTCTGAAATGTGAAAAACACAGCATAAGTTCATGTGAGTGTTTCTAGTGGGTTTAAACGGGTTTTGATCTGAGTGCACCAGGGACGTCATCCGTGGGGCCAGTATGATAGCCAATATCTTGCTCAATATTTTCTATTCTGAATTCAGAAATGAAAGTGGATGGTAAGTTGACACACTTAAGGCATCTCTAATGACCTTGTGCAAGACAACCTCCAAAGCTGTCTGTGTGGATTCAGGGAGCATCCCCTGCTCCAGTGCGTCCCAATATAACATTAGCCATTTAGGGTCTAAACTGGTTTTATAGACCGTGTAGAAATCTAACGTCAGCCCATTCATGCCGTGAGCCTTAACCCATGGCCAATAAATCCATAGCTATATCAATTTCAGCAGCGGATAGTGGTTTTTCCAAAGAATCATGCTGCACTCCATTCAGGCCAACCTTTGGGATCTGCACCAAATATTGATCTGTGTTCAAGTATCCCAAATGGTCTGCAGATGAGTACAGGATATAGTAGTACTGAGCAAAACCTACATCAATTTTTATATGTAAATTGATGATGTGGTGGTAGGTGATGCTGTGGATGGAATATTTTTGTAAATTACTATGTGTGTGTGACCTTGATATTTGTGTCCTACAACCAGATTATTCATGTATGCTCTTCTCTATAAACTTCTCCAGATTCAATAACTTTACTATGTTCAACTTGCGCATCCTACCTATACTTCATATATTACTGTACTAACACTTCTGCTGGGCCCAACATTCAAGGTTTCTCTTGCTGGTGTCTTCCTTTTTTATCCACATATCTCCTTCTTCTAACTCTTTACTCCCTCTGATTGGGAACCATGCTACACCCTTCATTAATTACACTATCCATCATGACCCCGAAAGCATCCCTCCTACCCATGGTCTTTGATTTACAATACATGGCTCCTTTCTCACCTTTTTACCTGGACCATTCATAGCTATATCTGTAAACCGTGCTTGTCCTAAAGTTTATATAAAATGTTTGAAATGTCAACACCTTCTAGGTGACACAGTCAATGTGCAATAATTACTACTTCTGAGGCTCAAGGGAGTCTCTTATGTTGATGGAATTCGCCACATATTCATTTGGTTGTGGGACTTTAAACATCTAAAACAGATTCAAGGCTTTGTTCTTTCAAGGAAGTACAACACTGAACGGGGTAATTAGCTTTTCTTCTGAGGAGTTTTTCAGCATGTAATGACACTGTTTAGTTCTGCTTAGCCTGTCATTTCTCATTAGCGCGTGGAGGACTCGAGCAGTTCTTTTAGTCCAAACCCCGAGAGGTTAAATCCCTCCTATCTTACTGTCCGCGCTGGTGGGTAAATAGTGCATGACTTTTGTACATCCGTTTGGTAGCTAGGAACATTCTGTACCCAAGATATCAAATGAGTCCCGTCTGCCGTTATCTACGGTAAGTTAACCTTGATTCCTAAAGCAAATCTGGATCTATGTCTGTGGTGTGCCTCGAGTCCAAGGGGTATGCACTTGGTGAGCTGTTTCTTTAAGTATGAGCCATAGCTGGCTTTGACAGGGCGCTGCATTACGTGAGTATGTTGGAAAATGCGGACAATCCATCTATGGCAATTCTTAATGTACAAAAAATATCTTTCGTAAAGGAAATAAAACGAGCATTGGCATAGCCAATGGGTCTCGCATTTATGCAAGTTTGAGTTATTGGCATTGTAAATGACAATGGCTTTAAGTTTTGTTTTCGTATTTGTTTTAATAACGAAAACAAAAATAAGAGGCATTGTTATTTGCAATGTCAATAGCTCAAATTCGCATAAATGCGAGACCTATTGCATTGCAAATGCTTGTTCGAAATGCTCCATGAAAAGGAATGATTAAGTGAATGGCCGCATGAGCACATAAGCATCATGATGCTGGTGGCGTCTGTGCAATTCTCTCGCCACATATTTGTCGTCAGTCATGCACACACCTACGGAATGAGATAGATGCATTTTTTAATTATTATTTCATTTACTGATACAAGATAGTAGGCGCCAATTGGAGCAGTAAAAAATAAAAAAATAAAAATAATTTTTACTTTTCTGAAAGCAGTGCAGCCCACTAGCAAACAGCAGGTGTTGGCTTCTCCAAAAACATAACTAATGTTTTCTTTTTGTGTTGCAATTCTTTATTGAAAATAGTAATAATGTTTTTATCGTTTTATGGACCTTTAGGTGTCAGTAAGCAAAGGGGGAATGGATGGGGAAAGCAACAGGCAGTGGGCAGTGAGCAACATTGAGCAAGCTGGGCAAGGGGAGAATAAGTTAAAAATAAAATAACGATGTGGAGGAATAAGCATTTGACAGGGTTGAGGAAAGAGGCAGCAAGCACACAAGGGTGAAAGCAAGTGTCGGAGGTGAGAGCAACACAGAGTATGTGAGGGGCAGTTATTTTGGGGTAACCGTGCAAGGAAGAGAATAAATGCACTCTCATGGAGTGCGTACAGTGAAAGAAACCAGTAGTTTCCTTCATGTGAGCAGAAGGCAATCAAAAAGGATGGTAGAGAAGTTATGCTAATCCATTTAATAAACAAGCAAGCAAATGAGTAACAGTAAAGCCCACCAAAGGTAAGTAATAAGCTGCCTAATAGCTCATTTTTAGTTTTTAGGTTTCGGCTACCGTTCCACTGCGTAAGCAGTGGGTGGGCGGAGCCGAAATCTTTTGTTAGTAGTATGGTGGCCTGAACACGCCCCTCTTCTCCATTGGCTGGCCTCGTAAATGCTGGCCAGCCATTGGAGGAGAGGAGCGTCACTGGGTTCAGGGCCCGCCTTGACGCGATTCGGGGGCGTTTCTGGGTCTTTTTTTAAGTCCCGCCCTCTCCTCTTCCCATTGGCTGGAATTTTACCTTCCAGCCAATGGGAAGGGGAGAGTACGCCCCCGAATCCCTACAGGACGCTGTGCTTTCCGAGCAGCGTCTACCGAGTTTCTTCCGTTGTTTTTGTTCTTCTCTCTCCCTTCTTTAAATGGTTTGCCGGTATTGCCCTTGGCAGCCTCCTCAGGATTTTGCTTCACAGCCGGGCCACTCTCTGCCACTTGTAGGCTGTCTACATTACAGCGCCGCTATGCGCACATGCCTGGCCTTCCTTCCTTCTCGATGTGGGAGAGGCTGTAGGGCGTGGTGGGCGTCTCCGTGAGGTCGTGCCGAGGTGCGCTCTGACGCGGGTGAGGCAGCTGCACTTCCTGCTTGCATCCGTTCTTCCTGCAGCGCCCTTCTTCTCAGTGTGTGTCACCGCAGGGCAGCCGACGTCACTCGAGGTGACAGAGGAAACACCGGCCACTAGGCAGAATCAAGGGCTGCTTCGAGGAGCATAGATCATGCCTCCCCTCGTCGCCAGTGTCATGTTCCAGCCTGCACCTTTGGACTGGTCAGAGGACGCCAGGGCCTAATGACAGTATCTGGTAATGAAGGTGGGAAAATAACGAGGCAGACACATGCACTAGTGGTCGGGAGATGAACTTCGTGTGGTTCCTCCCTTTTTATTTTTAACCCTGCGGGCCACGCCTGGCCCACGGATGTCGTGCACATCATATTCGGCTTACAGGCCAGAACACAAGTCCACTACATGGAGCAGTATTGTTGAGGGATGTGAGTGTAGTATTTATGCTTTGAGTGACCGTGTAAGAGTATGTTGCAGGGAGACGTTTACACCGTGTGAAGGTGACGTGTAGCACTTAAGAGGCTGTCGTTGTCGTGGTCTCAGAAACAGGCGTTGTTGATGGAGGGAGTTGCTGCAGATTTGAAGAGAGTGTCCGTGTTGGAAAACCAGGTAGTTGGTGAGGCAGGACGCCGTGATGAGGCGAGAGTGGATCTCACCGAGATGGCGACCGCTGTCTTGGGACGTTGCCGATGGCCCAGGGGAGAAAGATAAACTCACTGCCAGTCTGGAAAATGAGTTTTTTGTCCTCTGTAGTGCTGTGCGTTGGAAGCGCTGTGTGGATGAGCGAGTTGGGCACCTGATAGTAGTGGATGGAGTGCAGAGCTAGCAGTTCATTCGGCGAGCACTCTCGCGGCTAGCTACGCCCCACCTTGTGATGTACTCTTAAGACCAGCTGCCCTGTCCGTCTCCAATTGGTCTGTTCTTGTGAGTTACTTCGCTGCTGCTGAAACCCAAGTCCGCTCCAGTACACGTGTATGGGCAACTACGAAATTGGAGCAACAGAAGGAATGCGTTCCACTGCTCCTTATGCATGATATTAAAATATTTAATAAGACACGAACAAATATGAATGTAAAATGCAGCGCACTATGCCTCATTCCTCTAAACATTTTTACAAACTTGGGTATAGCCCTCTGGCCCCTCTGCCTGCTCAGTCATCCGTGCTCTCTGCTGCCTGCTTCAGCCACCCTGCTCATCCGTGTGGGCTCTCTGCCTGCTTAGTCCTCTGGGCTCTCCCAGCCTGCTCAGGCTTCTGTCCCGTTCCCGCCCCCCCCCCCCCCCGTGTGCCGTTCCCGCCTCCCCCTCCCGCTGTCCGTGTCTCCAAATGCTTGTTTAATGTTCCTTTGGGTAATGCCCGCGCTGTATAAAAATGCACTTTATAAAAATAAATAAATGTTTGACAGAGCGAAGGGGAACGGAACGCACCGCCCACATCTGGATTTCTGTTTGACAAAATACTTGACACGTAAAAAACATGTATTGATAGGACTTCGGGCTCGCCTATTGTTAACGAGAAGGAGACATCCCTTTTAATCCCCAGTGAACAAGTAGCCCACCTGGGCGCTAAGTGGGTGTGAAGTGCCTCTCGCTGGAAGGGAATTTATCTCGCCGCAAAGTGCTTTTTACCAGACCTGAAAAAGTTGCCTTGGTTTTCATGGCAGCGGCACGCCGAACTTTGCGAGTTTCCTGCCTTACTTCCTGGGCAGAAAATCAGTAATTTATATTTTTTAAAATCCTGCTTTTTTAGAGTCTGAGAAACCGCGCCCATTGACAGCTGGCAAACGGTCCCACGCCTCTTTGTCCTGTGGGGAGACATTGTTTATAGCAACCGGAAGTCATCAGGGCAATGGAAACAGCTCATAAAAAATACATAGAAAAATGTGCTGTTTTCTCTTTCCCGCTCCTTTACTTCCGTCAGTTCCCTTCACCTATGGTTTCTCACTCTTTGTTCGCGCGCCACACAAACTGCGTCTTCCCCACCTTGAACCAATGCCACCCATGCACCTTTTGTATAACAATCTGCCCTGAATGCACCAAGATGTCTGCAATCAGGGGCGTAACAAACATTGGTGTAGCAGGAGCAGTGGTACCGGGGCCCAGAGCCCCCTTGAATACTGCTAATTGCTGTGTTTTACTACCCCAACGGCAGTGAAAGAGGCCTTCTTCCTTGCTTGCACCGGAGTTCATGACATCCAAGCTACGCTACTGTCTGCCATCTTGAATATGCGCTCACTCTGAAGATGCACGGTCCTTGGTGACAAGTGCAGGAGCTCCGCGTCTATCGCATCTGCAGTCCGGTGAGAAGTGCGAGAACGCATCGAGAGTGCTTGTGGTCTGGTGAACAGTGCAGGCACTCACTATCTGGCGGTGTCAGTGCTCCGGTGAGAAGTGCAGACATTGAGGGCGCTCGTTCTCTGGTGAGAACTGCTGTTCTATCTATCTGTAGCCTGGTGAGAAGTGCAGAGACTGTGAGAAGGGCCTGACACCACATATAATCAGAGGGTAAGTGCTGGTGCCTAGTAACAGTGCCTGTGGTCTGACGTGAAGCCACTTTGTCTGATGAGAAGTGCTGGTACACACTACCTGATGGTGCGTTTTCTCTGGTGAGAGCAGGTGCTCAATCAGGATCAGTAGCATGGTGAGAAGTGCAGGGACACACTAGCTGACACTACACATAATCTGAGGGTAAGTGCTGGTGCCTACTGACAGTGCGTGTGGTCTGGTGAATAGTGCAGGGACTCACTGGCTGATGGTGCATGTTCTTTGGTGAGAACAGGTGCTCAATCTGTCAGGGTCTGTAGTATGGAGAGAAGTGCAAGGGACTTACTGCCTGATACCACATATAGTTTTTTGAGAAGTGCGGGTACACAGTGCCTGAAAGTGCCTGTAATCCAGAGTGAACTGTAGAATTAGATTGATGTAAACTGAAACGCAGGTGGTCTGGTGACCAATGCAAGTCTCTCTGTCTCACAGTGCCTGTTTTCTGGTGAGAACTGTGGCATGTGGTTTGTTAAGAAGTGCAGGTACTCGCTATCTGTTAGTGCCAGCATTCGTGTATAAAAGTGCTAATATACAGCCTGACAGCGCCTGTAGGCTTGTTATAGGTGCTATCTGCCAGCGCCTAGAACTGCAGAATCCAACTGAGGCAAAGTTCATGCAGGCTGGAGACCCCTGCAGGCACTCAGGCTCTGAGAGTGACAGCAGTGTGCTCACCAGTGACAGCTCCCGTAGTCACCACTAACAGCCCCTGTGGGCTCGTGAGAAGGGCCTGCGACTGTCAACCAGTCACTGTACTTCATGCACTCGCTGTCTGATGAAATGAACAGATAACCGACACCAGGGAGTGCCTGTACTCGAACGAGAAGTGCTGGTGCCGACTGTCAAAAATTGCATGCAGTCTGATGTGAAGTGCAGGTACCCAATGATATGTCGTGATTGTAGAGTGAAGTGCAGTGTGATGTGCACGTGCTCATTGTCTGAAAGTGGTATCACCAGGATGAGAAGACGTCCTAGCCTCTGAAAGTGCCTGCAATAACGAGAAGTGCAGGTCCAGAATGTTATAATGTTTATAGACCAATGAGAACTCTAACCATGTGCTCTCTGAAAGTGTGTGTGTTCTGGTACTTTCCGATTGGGAGTTCCTGCAGTCTAATGAGAAGTGCAGGTACTGACTGTACGAAACTGTTTGACTCTGATGAGAAGTGCAGGCACTATGTGTTTAATCATGTTTAGTCTAATGAGGAGTGCAGGTCTCCATGCCCATTCAATACACGGCCTATTTGCTGAGATGAAGAATACCCAGTGGAGTTAGTATGGTAATTGAGGCGTGTTTTGGAGAATTCTGAACCTGTGTCCTCACAGACCGGGGATTTAGATAGTTTGTAATACTAGAAAGTGTTCAATATACGTATTGTTCTTTTCCTGTTTGCACTGTTCTGTTCTTGTAAGTTGTTAGCACTGAGTGTTTCTCCTGCGGGTACCTTCAGACGCTATACAGCAGGCTATGCCTAGCCAGTCCCCTGCCTTCGCCCTTTTGGGTGCTGTGATAGCATTCTGCGTGGGCAAACCTGCATATCAGTCTGTTGGCGCAAGTTGTGTGTGCGCGTTAAAATACAAGGCTCTAGTTTTTATCTAGGTCTGCTTGCCGAGTCTAGGCGCTGTACAGTGGGCGGGCATGCCTTCTTTATATATGGTTGTCCAAGCGCACCGAGTGTTTGCTGCATGTTGTGTGGCCATGCTGTGTGTTTGCGTGCCCTGCTCCTCAAACACATCATATGCAGGGTTAGCTTTTAAAGGATGTTTTCCAGGGTAGATATTAAGGCAGTTCTAGTTGTGTTCCGAATAGTGTACGCATATGTTTACAGTACGCGGGCGCGCATGCGCACTCTTTGTGTACAGTATAGTTTGTGTGAGCTGTGTATAAGTAAAGTACGTGCATACTTTTCGAGTACACGTATATCCATGTAAACAAGTTGTTTTTTCGTCATCTCTTGCGTGCATGGTAATTGTGCAGAATAATGTGCTTACATTTTGTGCACACCTTATAGTGTTTACAAGATGTGTGAGCAATCCATCGGGTTTGCGCCCCTCAACATGTGCACCATAGACATGTAATACAGATCACAGTTTATAGTGTGCATCGCATTGCGTGAGTATGTATGCCTTCCATGCACGCAATATTGTGAATAATGCCACTTGGTGGACAGTAGGCTGTGCTCATTGTGTGTGCATTCTGTTGATTTACAAAAGGACGTGGGTGCACACCGCCTATGCAAGGCACAGATTGTATGCATTCCGCGTCTGCCTGCTGCGTGTTTAGGGTATATTGCGTGTGCATGGCTTATGTGTTTAGCACGTGTCTGTAGGCTGTTTTTAAACAGTGTAGTCTGCTTGAATTTTATATATGCATGCTATAGGTGTACAGTACTGGGTGTAGATGACGTGTTTTACAGTGTACTGCTTGTGCATGTTTGTGTGTGCAAATGCAATAGGTCTCACATTTGCGAGAGATTAAGCTATTGGCAATGTAAATGACAATGCCATTTATTTATCTGTTTTCAAAACCAACACATAAATACATTTTTTGTCATTTACAATGCCAATAGCTCTAACTTTTGCAAAGGCGAAACCGTTGCATTGTAAATGCTTGTTGTTTATTGCCCCCAAGAGGTCTCTTGCAAACAGTTAAAGGTAGTCTGTAGGTAAGACCCAAAGCATGGTAAAGAAGCAATGCTAAACCATTAAATAAGAAGCAAGCAAATGAATGACCATAAAGCCAGCCACTGGTAAACAGAGGGAGGTTTCTTAGCCCACTGTTATTTTTTAGTATGGCTTACAAGGTTTTTCACAAACAGTTAAAGGTGATCTTTCTAACAAGTTCCTAGCCTTATCTCAGATTGAAGGTTCACCATACATTAAATTTGGGTTTTTACGTTAATAGTGGATGCAAAATCAGTCCATGCTTGTTTCGGGATGAAATGCTTTAGTGTCCAGTATATTTGATTGTTCTGTTCATCCTTGTTGTGAACATTTGTTTGAGACATAGTACCTATTGTGCTTCATGGTCAAAAGGTTAGTCTTAATGGCAGGATAAATATAATTTTGAATCCATTGTTTTAAAAATAATTACAGGGCCTGCGATTTTGTACTCCACAGGCCTTGATTAGGTTAGAAATGGAAAGGACTGAGCTGGCGATTTTTTGCGTTCCTGTGGGTATGTTAATAGCCTCAACATGACGAAAACAAATATCGGTCTACGTTACATTTTAATAAGCGAGTTTGGTAATTCTTCGGGCGAGGTATTAATTATTATCTTGGTTAAAGCAAGTTATTAAGTGTCCTATTACAGGTATGCTAAAATAACTTACCTTGTCTAAAATAAAGGATGAATAACTTACAAAGAAAGAAAAAGTAAGCCATTCACTGAGTGATGCATAAGAGAGCCGAGATGCATTGTATGGAATCAAATATTATCAATTGATAAGAGGTACTATTAGATTTCAGCAAATGCCCATGTGGCTTGGAAATGGAAGTATCCAAGCCGCAATCTATTCATTTATTAAAGAAATTCTTTATAAATGCAATATTGAGAATGGTGTATGCAGATTTTGCTTACTGTTTAAGGGGAAAATAACTTTGAATGGGTGGCTGTCGGATATGTTTTGTCAAAATACTTGAGTGGAAATGCAAGTGATTCTTTCCCACAGTGAGCTGATTAATCTATCGGTATTCAGTCCGCATTTGTAAACTGCAGCACTGTTACCACTAAGGATATCTGGGCTTTGAGGATGTCAAGTCTCCGGGGATAAGTCAGGTCTTGAGTTTCTTTCTGAAGTCCGCCAGGGAGGCTGCTGTTCAGAGGTGGAGGCACAGAGGTTCCAGGTCTTAGTTGTTAAGCCTGAAGTTAACTAACTCACAGCTTTACAGCTGCAAAAAGGCAAATCATAATGTACAAAAGGCACACCTCAAGCTTGGAATTACTTTTCAACTGGCAAATTGTCCATTGCAACTAATTGTGATTTGGTATGAGGGGGTGTTAGTTGGGCAACCCCATCGCCCTGCTGCTTCTCAATGTATAAAGGATTTTCAGCTCCAATTACACTTGTGACTGCATACTATTGGTATGATACATATTCCCTTACGGTGATAGTATGCCATATGCAACGTGGAAGCTAACCCTGTGAGCCAGCTTCCACCTTGTGAAAGTGTGAATTTGGCAGGGTGCAGAGTATACTGTGACCCTGTGTACCGCTGCATGCCCTGTCACATGCTCCCCTTGTTATTCAATGAATGGCAAATGTATTTCTTTTTCTAAAGCAGCCTTTACCACTTCAATGATCCTTTAATGCGCTAATGCGGGGATGGATGTCTTGCCCTTGTCATGCCTTATTCCCTACATTCTCAGTCATTCACAGGGGTTCTCAAGTGGGGCTCCTGTCTAATGCATGTTAATGAAGCAGGAGTTTCTACAACTGAAAATGCTAGTTTTTCACTTCGCCTCAACTGACTCATATTTTCATCACGGTGTAAAACTCTGGTCTCAAGAGTTTTCGAGAACACTGATTTGCTTTGTGTTCCAACCTGTGTGCAGTGCACCTTAAGGATTTTTAATTTGGCAATTCCTGTGCGCTATATATTTTTAGTAATGGCCAATAGTAAAATTAACTGATATGTGTCTCCAGTTCGCCTACTGATTTTATATTTCATTATTGTGAGGCCTTGACCGAACGGTATCTTTATGTGAACTGTCCACAAAGTGAAATGCACGCTAGTAGACAAGCTTCTCCAAATCGCGGATGCACATTGACCCTAAATATGATAAAGCATTTTCATTCCTATCACCTACAGTCTAATGTCAAGCATTGAGCTTTGCAGAGTCCTAAGGTACCACAGAATGTTTTGTGGACACGTTTTACAACTACAAAGCATTTCCACACATTGAGAAATAGTAACAATACTGCAGAAAAAATGTTAAACTAAATTATTACTATTTACACAATCAAAGCTTGTTTTCTTTTAACCATATGTATTTCTTACTGTCACGCAGCCAGATGTCGGTCTTAATTAGGTCAGAACATCTCAGCATTTGATTTGAATGATATAACATTTAAAAATGTTATCTTGAAAGAAATATAGTTAGGAATCAAAATATAATTTGAAAATAAATTAGTCTTGTCTGCAAAGAGTTTGAAGACAATAATATGAATACGTGTAATTGTGCTTGCCGAGAAAGGCAACCTTAATTTAGAGGACATCACTGGCTACAATGGAAAGGCAAAGGAGTTTTTGTTTTATTTTTTATTTTAAATTAGTGCTGCTTTACCATTGGAAAGCTCTCTTGTTTCACTGCAGTACTGACTTGAGTGTAGGGTTTTTGAGTCCCCAATTATTACTCCCTCAAAAACATTGGAAATCGATGTTAAGTGAGCGCCTGGTAATGGAGCCATTTTACATTTCCAATGTACGCTTGTTTTACTGCCTTTTAGAGATAGTCTGAAGAGGGTTTCCCTCTTTCCCCTGCTCCTATTAATTTTTCATAATCCTTTAGTAAAGCAGCAGAACAAAGTCTCTGATGTGGGGTAAGGCGTGGCTACTTCCATTTGCACCAGGTGTACTCGATTTTGTCCAGAATTTATGGTTAGCAAGGGCTGATTAAAAGGGAAAAAAAGCGTGTATGAGCACTTGAAACAGTAGTCAGGGAGTACTCTTTTTCCACGCTCTTACATTCATTTGTGAATCGGCCGTGAAACTTGCAACTGCCTTTTAGCAGAATTCAAAGAGGACACTTTTCTGTTTGTATAACTTACATATGACTATTCGCATTTAAGGTATATTCAAAAAGGCATACAAGAACAGAAAGAGCACTACAGGAGCACTACCTTACGAACTCTAAAATGCCTTTGTGAATTATTTTGAGCTTTAATATTAAATAGATTACTCTTGCCATTAAATCACTTTGTCCAACTTAATTTTTGTCATTTTGTCCCTTAGCTTGCTTTGTAATTGGGGCAGGCACTTGCGTGATTTATGTATAGCGAGACTAATTCTGTGTATAACTGGCTCTCTTTCAGTCGGAAATATCCCATATGAAGCGACAGAAGAACAGCTGAAGGACATTTTCTCTGAAGTTGGGCCTGTTGTCAGTTTTAGGTGAGAGTTTTTTTTATGTATTTCTGTAAATTGACTTGTGCAGCTCCTTCCAGAGATATTATTCAAATAGTGAGTTTTTTCGTCGGTGTGGTGCTCCTCTCGTTTGTTCTTTCCAATTACAGAGGACATACATCTCTTCTAGTTTACCTGCTCTTGGTAATTTCCTTTCTCCTGTGCATGCCACTAAATTGTTGGAACTTTATTGTGTTCTTTTGGAAACTTTTATTGCCAGCATCTCTTCAAGCTTCGAGTAGTACCAAGGTAGCTAGTATGTCTAGCAGTATCCGAAAAGATAATCCGTGGTTGTTAAAGTGTATTTTTATAGGGGACAGTCGGTCATGTTATGGTAAAGGCTTAGAAATTCAAACCTAATTGATTTTAAAAGTAAGTACTTTGTTCAGAGGTGGTACTTTTCTGATGCACTCCTACTTAATATTTGTAAAAGAGGTGTATACTCACAAAGTAATTGTAGGTTTAAATTTCACTTATAAAAATATATCCATCTTCTTGGATAAATGTTACTCTTTCAGCACAAGATTTCCATTAATCTATGTCCTAGATTTCATTGCTAAGTCAGTCATTATGGCCTTTGATTGTGTGAGTGTGTATGAACAGAGGTTGATCGTAGGAAGGACTGAGAATGTGCTGAAGTGATGGATGTATTGCGGTTGTGTCAGAATGTCTTGCCCTAGGCCCTTGATTCTGGATTTACAATGCAGGATAGTAGTGTAGTTACTGGTGAGGGTTAACCTTAAGTTTCAGAACGCGATGCTAATGCCTTTTGCTGTAACTATAATTGGTGTTAAACTAGCGGATTACTTTCTGCCCTATTGTTTGGATGTTTTTCATGTGCGACTACCGAGAACAACCTCTTTCCCGCCCCCCTCCAACCCTGCCTCCTTTACCCCATTCCACCATCCTCCTGTGCCAAATACCTCCCTACCACCACTGCCCCGGATTTGTGCGTCAACTACTCAGGCATTCAATTTGTGTGAGTTTTTAGTTCTGCTGGGGGTTAAGTAATAGAGGTCAGTTTGTAATCCAGCTGCAGTTTTGTAGACCTGAGCTGGTAGCTGAATATTCTAGGCTGTTTGCCCAAGAAACTCAAAAGATCTGAAATGTGGTGTCTGGCTGTGAAAAATAAAAAGTTTTTCTATGTATATGTTAACACCAAAAACGTTGTAATTGGGCAAGTACTTTTCGAGATATCAATTTTTACAGGTAGGTAAAATTGTAGCACAAATGAGTTTTTACGCAGTAATGATTTCTATGGAGAAATAAACATACACTGCATATAGATACTTGTGGTCGTATTCTGGGGGTCTCCTTTTGGCATTAAGGTGGGGGGCGGGTCCCTTTAGGACTTAAGGTGCTAGGGTCCAAGGTCCACAGTACCACCAGCTGTTTGGGTTTACCTGCCCTGGAGCATCCGGGTGCAGAGGTGCAGGATGGGTTGGCAACCTTGCATACTACACCATTGGCAAAGAGGGGTCCAACAAAACAGGCTGGCTGGAGAGGGGGACTTCGGGATAATTCGGAGAGCTCCCAATGGGTGGCTCAGTTCGTGAGGGACTTGGGCGCAGCTGTTCCCATTCGTCAGAGGCCCTCACGATTTTGGTTCCAACCTGCAGAAGGGGAAGAAAACCGACAGCAGGGCCACTCTCTGTCTCAGCTTCATCAGTTCCATCGTACCGGAGTGCGCAGGTCAGTCTTTGTGACGGCGATGTCTGGACTAGACAACCGTAAATGATCCGGTCCTCCAGGTATTGGTACTGTGTGACTCCTGGAGGTCCTGGCGTCTCCAACTCTGCAGAGAGACAGATTTGACCTCCTAGATCATGGTGACTTCTTTCTGGGTGGCTGTTTGGCGATGGTCAGCAGATTGCCGTACTGGGCAGATTCGGTTAGTAGCTGCAGGATGTGGCTCCACCACTTCAAGGGAGACGCTAACTGGTTGTTTAAGTGTTGGCCTGTTATTCCAACCTTGGAGCGGATACATTGCTTTTAGACGAGTCAGGTCTTTGCAATTGTTAAGGGGCCCGCAGTTAGGTAGGGTTTTGCGCCAAGTTTGTGCGCCAAGCTTGTGCTCAGTCCTCTGTTCTTGTGGTCTATTGTCCTCTTCTTCTTTTCACTGGAAATCTAATCTAAGTTCCTGGTGGCAGGGGCCACCTAAATACTGAATTTCATGGCATTATATTATAGAGAGTTAAGGGTAGGAGCCAATGGGCTACCTTCCCTTGGGTCCCTACGCCCCACTTCCTGTGGGGAGTGGGTATCACCTTTCCCCAGAGTTCCTAATTCCACCAAAATCAAGATGGTGGAATCCTTTCATGGAGCACAATAGGCAGCCCATCTTAGAGGTATGACTGTCCTGGTAGTGCACCACGCCTCTTTGAATAGCTAATTTCCCGCCTGTTCTGGTACCAAATGGGCCTTAGGACAGGGAGTGGTATCTCCCAGGTCTGGGGGAAAGCCAGGGTTGCATATCAAAGGTGGCAAGGGCTTTGAAGTCCTTGGGCTTGAAATGCAGATTCACTAGCCATCCTGATGGAGCAGTTGTGAACACTTTGTTTAATATGTTATGTTTTCTAACATACTTGGCAAACATTAATATATCATCCTGGAATGCCTGCACCCCAGGAATCTCTTTAAACAAATAGAACATTCATTTTTTTAATACGCCAGCCAAGGATGCATGGTCAAAAGCAACCTCGAATATTTGTATAAACTGAAGGGTGTAATAAACGTAGTCAACAATTGTGAAAGTTTTTCAAAACTAAGTTGATGATCTGCTGCTTTTAAATCAATTTTGCTAAACATTTTTGCCCCCTCCCCACCACCAATGTCAACACTTCTTGCACTGTGGGTAAAGGATGGCGAGCAGCAAGAATATTCTTGTCAGCGGATGCAAATCAGCGCACATGTATCAGGCCATTTTTTTCGCAATGACAACATCACTGATCCAATCTGATGCGTTTACAGGTTCTATAATTCCATCTCTAGATAATTCATCCAGATGTTGCTTAAAATCCTCTCTAATGCTTAAAATTCTCTCTAATGCTTAAAGGAACATCTCTAGCTTTGTTTTAATGGAATGATCTCGTTTTTCACGCAAATCTTATGCTCTAACCCTTAACTTTACCTACAGTTACCCTTAACACTTTTTCATGTTTCTTTAAAATCACAGACAATTCAGCCTGCGTAATAAGCATGACTGGGGTATCGGTATCCGGTCTTAAAACAATGCCTAACCTGCCTTTCTCCACCCAACCCATAATATCTCTTCCGTCACTGGAACGCAAATTCACATTGCTACACATTTTCTTGAAAGTCTCTATATCCAACATGGTTACTGGCGATCCAGAGTCCGCCATGACATCCAATTACATTTTTCCAATAGTCATAATTTTCTAAATGAGTCACCCCCTGTTTTACATTGTATCTCCAACTTCTACCAATAAAATAACATAACACTATTCACCTTGACTACACTGCTGGAAGGCATTGTAAAATGACCAGCCTTCTGACACTTATTACACCTTTTTCCAATGGCAGGGCAATTTACATTATTACCGATATGGTGGCTTGAATTACATCTGTAACCAATATTATTCTTAGACATGGGTTTATAATTATCCCCCACCACCCCATGAGTCAGGGCTTTTTCTCTTGGGTTTTGCTAAAAGCATTGGCACTCGCACATTCTCCTTCACCCACATTCTTATTTATAACACATACTCTTAATAACAGATACACTTCTCCCCAAAACTGCGACCTTCAAACATCCTAAAAGACTATCCTCTGCTCTATGGTACACCCCAGAGCTTAAAGCCCTGCGCCAAGAGTGCAAGAGAACGGAACGCTCTTGGAGAAAAAACAAATCGGAAACTAACAAAGACATCTATTCTACCTCCCTTTTAATCTATAAAACCGCTATTCGAAAAACTAAAAGCGCTTTTTTCCAGGAGAGAATAGAGAAAGCGGGATGCTCCAGTAAGGAATCCTACGCCATCCTTAAAGAGCTTCTGAAAACCCCAGATCAGGGACCGAGATACCCCACGGATCCTAAAGCCGATCAGGAAAAATGCCAACAATTGGCTAATTTCTTCCATGATAAAATCCAAACAATTCTTGATTCAATCCCCCTCGCGAATCCGTGTGAAGAAAACGATCTCCCGTACTCCTCAACACCTACTTGTCTCTCTTCTTGGGGTCAAGTTACAACTGAAGAAGTAGGAAACACGCTGAAATCCATAAAGAGCGGATCTCCCAGGGACCCCGCCCCACTCCGGATCCTCAAGGAGGTAGCCCCCACGATCATTCCCCCTCTGACATATCTGATCAACGCCTCATTCCAACAGGGAGTTGTACCCCCGAGCTGGAAGACGGCCGTCGTAAAAGCTCTACTAAAGAAACCTTCCCTCGACCCCGAAAATCTGGCTAATTACAGGCCCATCTCCCTACTCCCGGGAGTCAGCAAGATTGCTGAAAAATTGGTTAATAGGAAACTCTCTCAGTTCTTGAAGAGCAACAATAAGCTAAAAAGTTCCCAGACGGGCTTTCGTCCAGGGCAGGGCACTGACATCGCCCTCCTGGCAGCGGTAGAGGAAGCCAGAGCACTACTGGACGGAGGAGGATCAGTGGCAGTGATCCTCCTCGACCTAAGTGCGGCATTCGATACCGTCAACCACCAACTTCTCATCAAAAGACTTAAGAGAGTTGGTGTGGAAGGCTCGGCCCTTTCCTGGCTCTCATCCTTCTTAGCTCAACGGACCTATCAGATCTGGGAGAAGAACGCCTGCTCCTCCGAAATTCCCCTCCAATGTGGTGTGCCTCAGGGCTCCTCCCTGAGCCCCACTCTATTTAATATCTATATGTCCACATTGGAGGAGGTCATCACCCCATTCGGAGTGAGCGTCGTCAGCTATGCTGACGACACACAACTAGTGGTGTCTCTATCTCACCCCAGACAACAATCAGCAGACCTATTTAACTGCCTTACGCAGGTCCACTGCTGGATGAACAATTCAGCCCTAAAACTAAACGGGACGAAAACTGAAGTTCTGCTCCTCGGCCCGAAAGGGCTCACACTCTCCCCGAACATCTGGCCAGCTTGTATGGGCCCCCCCCCTGATCCAAAAGAAGAGGTAAAAAGTCTGGGTGTGTGGCTTGACACTGACCTCTCATTCACTGTGCAGGCAAAGAAAGTAGCCGGGACCTTCTTCGGGCTCCTGAAATCGCTGAGGAAAGTCCTGCCCCTCCTGCCCTTTAACTCCCAAAAATTGCTAATTCAAGGCCTAATACTTTCGAGGCTCGATTATAGCAATGTGATCTATCTAGGCGCCCCTGAAGCGACCCTTAACAAGCTTCAGAGAATCCAGAATACTGCGGCCCGGATTATCACAAATACCCCTGCCAGAACTTCCGCTAAACCTGCTCTAAAATTCCTCCACTGGCTTCCCATAAGGGAGCGGGTCAAATTCAAGGCCTTGTGCCTAGCCCACAAACTACTACAAAATCAAGGCCCCCCTGTTCTCAGTAAACTCATCACACCCTATAAATCCACAAGATCCCTCCGTTCGGACACAGAAAATTTCATCACCACCTCCAGATTCAAGAAAGCCCGCTCGGGTGGAAGACGTTTCTCAGTCCAAACTGCACGCCTTTGGAACTCGCTCCCCCGCGACCTGCGACTCGAACCACAATACCTTCGCTTCAGGAAGCGGCTCAAGACTCATCTTTTTCCCCAATGATTCATGCTTACTCTTAACACTGATCTTCTGTGTCCCCCCCCCCCCCCCCCTTTTGCTTGCCCTCGGCCCGCTGAACTGAAGAGATAGGGTTCCTAGCGCTGGGATACCTCAGGGTGACTACGCGCTCTACAAAAATAAATAATAATAATACTGACTCCGCTGATGTTTCAATTCCCTTAGCACTTTTGATAGTTTTGATAAGTGCAACATAACACATGCTCTTGTACTTTTCTCGATACATGATCTCCAATCTATTGATCTACACTGTTATAAAAATTACATGTGCTCGACAGAATTCTTAAAGATGCAGCGTATGTAAGAAAGTGGCTCTGTGTATACTGGACCACAGTAATGTACAGTGTGCACAGAGTCCACTGTCCCCAGAGGTTTGGCAGAGGCTAAAGTTAGATATAACTGTACTCTCTAAAGTGGTAGCTTGGTCGAGCAGTAAGGCAGTATCAGAGGACAGTGTAAAGTATTTGTTGTACACCCTCAGTCAGCAAATGGTCTGACACACTCAAGAAATGAACTCTAGGCCAATTGTTTATATAAAAATATATAGTTGTTTTATTTTAGAACCAACAGTAGGTATCAAACTATACTTTCTCAGAATGAGATACTTTAGTTAAATACTTTTCAAATAGGAAATAGACTCTTTGAATACAATAGTTACAGTTTGTTGCAATATGCAACACAATTTCAAACACAATGCAACATTGAGCTCAATGGGAATTTCTAGTTAAATGCAATTAGCTACTTTATAGATCACTTTTCTAGCCTCAGGACTGGATCCTAGATTCAGTCCTGGGACAGCTCCTGTAAACAATTGAGTAAAAGCGTTTTGGTTACAGTTGTGATTTTTAAGGAATATTATTGTATTTTAAAAGTTGACCAAAACTTTTTCACATAGAATCACCAATGTTATCCTATGGGAGGAAATTCACTTAGCAGGTGAGTAATGTTATCGTTACTTTTTCTTACTCTGTGTTGCATCGTGGATCCAGCACTGGTGTATCTCCTGTAAACAATTGAAAGAATGCTTTCAAGTCATACAGGCGATTTTTAGACACTTAGAAACAGTTCTGGTTAAAACCAGACAACGGATTCCTATGGAGAAAAATTTAGTTAACAATAAATCAGGGGTTTCCCAGGGTCAGGTAGGTACAGTTGTTACACCCTCAGCGGCACAGGGGCAGTCGGGTGCAGCGAGAGTAGGCCCAATGTTATCCTATGGAGGATAGGGGGCCTTCGGTTGGTGGCTGCTAGCAGGCAGGCCAAGCGGCTGTGGGAGTTGGGTTCCTGGTCACTTGCTCAGGGCAAAGGGGGAAGTAGGTTAGGACAAAGGTTGTACTTCCAGGGGCACTCGGGCGGCTGGGTTAGGGTGCTTTTGAGCCGTCGGGCGCTCAATGTTATTCAGTGGGAGACTTGGAAATCGAACAAAGGCTGCAGGCTCGGGGACAGATTCTTCAGGGACGACCACCACTTCGAGAGGTAAGTTGGGATCTTGGAGGGTAGGTAGGCACCCAGGAGTTGGGCACAGGGGGCCGTGGGGCGCCGGGTGCAGGGGTGTCTTTTAGTGTCGGGAAATCTTACCCTCAGCTGGTCGCGGTTGGAGTTGTCCCTGGTTGTGAGTCTGCAGGCATCGTCAGGATCGCCAAGGAGAGTCTTTGGGCACTGGATTCTGGGTAACAGTCGCCGGGGGGACGTCCTCGTGGTCTTTGTCCACTCAGACACAAGCCGGGCTCGGCAGGTGCAGAGTGTGCTGGATTCACTGTTCCTGGCTGCCACCAGGGGTGTTGCTGTTAGAGCAGAATCACTGGAATGTGAAAAAATAGCTTCATCAAGTACCAGTACTAGAAAATGGCCGCTGACATGACCTCATTTTCTAGAGCATAATTTAGTGTTTGAGTTTTGCAAAGCAACTAAATGTGCATGTAATGTCATTTGCTTTCCATTGCCAGTTTCACCGCTGGCAGGAGTGCATCTGAGTCTTAGTGTGACCAAGAGTACTGATGGACCAGTGATGTAGTGTTTGTGTCTGGTTGCTACAAATGCACTCTGACATTTTGGGCAGTGAGTGATACTCTTTTTCCAAATTAACTTATTCCTCATTACTGTCCTCTCCATGTAGACTGGTGTATGACAGAGAGACCGGGAAACCCAAGGGCTATGGATTCTGTGAATACCAAGACCAGGAGACTGCCCTCAGTGCCATGCGGAACCTGAATGGCCGCGAGTTCAGTGGCAGAGCGCTACGAGTGGACAATGCAGCCAGTGAAAAGAACAAGGAGGAGCTGAAAAGTGAGTCTGCGATGCAGCATACTGCAACCTTTTGCCCTCTCCTCAACTCCTCTCTGAAATATTGTTAAAGTATATGGCTTCTCTCTTTGCATGTTTGGATTGTTATTGCATTTTCAACTTTAACACAGTTTTTAGAAGAGATGGGGATGGCTAGGATATAAAATAAAGGTTGGTGAATGCTTTATTGTTGGTTTCTTTGACTATAAATCATTGAAGAAGGTAATGCATTTTAAAGTTTTGTTCTGTTTACGCATGGACATGTCCGATGGAGGAAAATCCTGTTTTAGTGCTCACATCCTAAACCTTTAACTGACTTCCTTGTCCAGTTATTTAGATCTTCATTTGTTTATATTTACTTGATGTCAAATACCTGCAATAATTGCTCAGTAATTTGGTCCTCTTTTACTGGCAGGCCTGGGAACAGGGACTCCCATTATGGAGTCACCTTATGGGGATCCTGTCAATCCAGAAGAGGCCCCAGAGTCGATCAGCAGAGCAGTGGCTAGTCTGCCCCCCGAACAGATGTTTGAGCTTATGAAGCAGATGAAGGTGCGTAGGACTGGAATGGCAGCTTGTACCTGAATTACTGACAAGCACACATTCCATTTCACTTAACTAACCATGAGTGAGTAGCTGTCCTCCCTCTCTGCAATGTTTGTAAGCAGGTATTGTTGATAATTAATTAGTGCATGTTTACCCATGTACCTTTTATAGTCTGGACATGTAGATTAACCAACTTCAGTGAGGCTGCCACAGCACGTATTGAGTTAAAGTGCTGATGAATTGTGAGAAAGTGCATGATAGCCCCTACTTTTTGATGAATTGCTGATGTGCTTTGACTGAGTGTGCCCTGGGCTCCTGCTAATCAGGTACCCAGGGCCTATCTTCTTTCCCTAAAACTGCATTGAGGCCTAAACCCAACTGGCATCTCTCGCCACAGGTCAGCCCCTGGTAAATGGTACCACAGGTACCCAGGGCACTGTGACCAGAGAAGGCCTCTAAGGGCTGCATCACTTATTGTGCCACCGTTAGAAGTCCTGTACCCTTACACTCACACACTGGCATTGGTGAGGGTACAGGTGCATTAGCCCTCTACCCTTAAAGTGTCTAAGTCCATTCTTAGACATTGTAAGTGCAGTGCTGCCATTAACAGTATATGTGCTGGGATACTGCCATTACACACTCAACAGCATCATAATGGCTACACTACAAACTGAGAAGTTTGGTATCCAACTTCTCAGCACATTAAACCCACACTAATGCCAGTGTGGGATTTAATTAAAAATACACAGATGGCATCTTAGGGATGCCCCCTGAACACTAACCTACCCCTAGTGTCCAGGCTTCTTTCAGCTGCCACTACCAGCCATGTTTCAAAACAGCTGAACCTCGCTGGGACTGGTGGACCACTTGGACTCTGGCTGTAGATGACTAGTTCAGTGGTGGTTCCAGGCGTCGAGTTTCTTCATCCTCAGCAAGCTCGCAGTCTGTCTCTGGAGTTTATTTTGAACAGAGCTGCTGTTCGCAGGAGATCAGGTCTTTGTTGAAGGCAGGCAGGCAGTCAGTCCTCCCAGGTGTTCTGGAGATTGCTGGCTGCAGGACAAGTAGACTTTTGGCACAGGATCTCCGGAAACTGCAGATGAGCCGGTAGGGCTGGGGCCAAGTCTGTTCTTCTCCACAGTCTTCTCTGCTGTGCGACCTTTTCCATCCTTCTTTTATGCAGGTTGCAGGGACCTCCCTTCCGGGTTCAGGGCTGCCCCCTAAATACTGTATTTAGCAGGTGTTTTAGAGGTCTTTTTTTTTTTTTTTGCAGAGTTTTATATAGCGCGAACTAGAACCGAACCGAATCAGTTATCAGAGCGCTTTACATAGCACCAGTTACGTTACATGAGGACACACTTTCATTTTAGGCACGGGGAGATTAAGTGATTTGCCCAGAATCACAGGGGTTTTTTGGCGTCGTTACCGAGACTCGTACCCAGATCCCCAGGTCCGAGTTCGAGCGCCTTAGCCGTTAAGCCAATGGGCTACTGACCTTAGGGTGACTACACCCTTGGTATGCTCACCCCACGTGGGGTAGTGGGCACATTCCCTAATCCTGATTGGAGAATGCCTGCCATTTGCAAGATGGCGGGCACTGAAGAGTGGGCTTCACCTCGCCTCCCCCACGCAAGGAGTGGGGTTGGCTGAGGTGGGCACACCTTCTGAGCTGCTCTAATTTTTCCCACCTATCTTCCTGCATGAAAAGGGAAGGGGGGCCTGCTCCTGATAGCAGGAGAGGCAGGGGGTCGCGTTGTGAAGGTTGCAAGGCCTTTGAAGCTCCTCTACCACAGTTGGCTCTTCCTGACCTGGGTGGAGGTGTGAACACCTCCCCTCAGGAAAGGCTTTGTTTCTTGGCCCAGGGAGCGAAGGCTCTCACCCCAGCGTTCCAGAAACGTGTCTTGTGGTGGCAGGTTAGTGTTAACCAGTCAGGGAAACCCACCAGAGGCTGGTTGTTTTTCAGGGGACATCTCTAAAATGTCCTCTGAGTGCATTGTATAATAAATCCCACACTGGCATCAGTGTGGGTTTACTATGCTGAGATGTGTGCCACCAAACTTCCCAGAATTCAGTAAAGCCACTATGGTGCTGTGGAGTTTGCAATGACAAACTCCCAGCCCAAATTCCCTTTATGGCTTTACTACACTTACAATGTCTAAGAATGGACTTAGACACCGTAGTGGTACGGTGCTCATGCAACTGAAGACCTCAGCAGTGGTATAGTGCACCCAGCTTACCTGTACCATAGGCAGTGGGTTGCAGGCATGGCACACAGGTATGTGTGCCTTGTCGACTTTTCACTGTTCTCTGCACCAAAACACACAGCCTGCAATGACAATGTGTGTGTTAAGGCTGGATTTAGACTGCAGGCGTTGGCTGGAGGCCTGAGGTTGCCAGATCACGAGTCAGAATTGCGAGGTTGACGACCTCGTGGTGCTTGCCCACTCGAGCTCGGGCTGTGGACGGTGGGTGCAGAGTGGTGCGACTTCTGGCCAAGTTCAGAGGTTGCAGATTAACAAATCCGGTGTTCACAGGAGTCTTTGTGGATGAAGGCAAGCAGGTCCTCTGGGGTTTTCGAGTTTGCTGGCTGCAGGACACACTGGGATTTCGCAAGAGCAGGTTCGAGGTGGAGACATGCCGGTAGGGCTAGGGCCAAGTCAGTGGGCGTCTTTTTTTTTTTTTTTTTTTGCAGAGTTTTATATAGCGCGAACTAGACCCAAACCGAATCGGGTATCAGAGCGCTTTACATAGCACCAGTTACGTTACATGAGGACAGACACACATTCATTTTAGGCACGGGGAGATTAAGTGATTTGCCCAGAATCACAGGAGGTTTTGGCGTCGTTACCGAGACTCGAACCCAGATCCCCAGGTCCGAGGTCGAGCGCCCTAGCCGTTAGGCCAACTCCTCTCCCCTAGTCTTCCTCTTGTTAGCGGCTGCACAGCTGTTCGGTCCTTCTTCTTCTTGTTGTAGTTTATTCTTGTCTGCGGAAGCATGGTTTAGGGTTGCCCCTAAACACTAGATTTAGGGGCATTACAGGTAGGTAAAAGGTAGGGACCAATGGATCCCTTCCCTGGGGTGGGTACTCTCCCTTTTATGCCACCCTCCAGTGGGAGGGGGGCTTGAGCCTGTCCCTGGTTGGCTGAGTCCCCCCATCTTGAAGATGGCATGGACTGAGAGTTGTGCTTCACCTCGCCTCCCCCATCTGAGGGGTGGAGTTGGCAGAGGTGGGCACACATCTCTTCCGCACTTATTTTTCGTGCTTGTTCTCCCGACCAAAGTGGGGGTCAGAACCAGTGGGGACCAGTTGCTGAGAGCAGCAAGTGGCCTGGGGAAGCTCACAAAGTCGTCAAGCCTTTGAAGCTTCCCCTTCGCTAAACCTGCCCATCCTGGGGGAGGAGGCGTGGCACCTCGTCCCAGGATGTGCATTGTTTCAGGCACCAGAGAGCAGCAGGCTTTCAACCCAGGGGTCCAGAAACATGTCTGGAGATGGCAGCTGTAAGCAGCCACTCAGCCTGGACACTAGTGGTAGGTTAGTTTTCAGGGGTCATCTCTAAGATGCATTTTTCATGAAATCCCAAACTGGCATCAGTGTGGGTTTAATGTGCTGAGAAGTTTGATACCAAACCTCTCAGTTTTCAGTGTAGCCATGATGGTGCTGTGGAGTTCGTAATGACAAACTCCCAGCACCATATACTCTTAATGGCAGCACTTCAATTCAGCAAGAAGTGGGGGCAACCATGCAGAAAGAGGGCACTTTCTCACAGTTTTTGAAAGGGGTTACAGAAGTGTTTGGATTGATTGATATACACCTTCTGGAGTAAAATAAGATATTGATGTTAGTAGCTTTGGATCTGATAACGGCTCTGAAATGCCCCATTGTGTTTACAGTAAAGGATTCAATTTAAAGGTTACTTGTTAAGTTGCTGCTTCCAAACCAAGGATTGTTTTGCACATCTAGTGATTTAACCAATAGCAGTACTGGTCTTTTAAAACTTTGTTTGTTGCCTCCTTCGCTGTACTTAAAGATCAGCTTTGAAAAAACAAACCGTCTAGGTTTAAAGATCGTAGGACTCTAATTCTTCATAATGTCTTTCTGCAGCTCCAGTGATTTTGGTGAAATGAAGCCAATAACTTGTATGTGTTCTAGAGCGCCCTATTCTGTTTAACTTGGGTATTTATGCAAGTGTAATACACAAGCGCTGTTGGTAGAAGTCCGAAAGTCTTCATTAACCCCTTGCGTGCCGGGGGCCGTCTGAACTCCGCCCAATCAAAAAAACACCCGCACAGCGCGAAAATTCACCACGCACGCAAGGGGTTAATGTACTTTTGTAGCCTTGATTTGGAATTTACTGTTAGTTTGTTTGGATTGTCTTGTATTGTATTGCTTGTAAACAAAGCAAATTTTTGTTTCCAAAATGCTGCAAGAGTGCAAAGGCTCAGAGGCGCTTTATGACGGCGGGTACTTTGAACATTTTGAGCTGTGAGGAACCTTCATTTTTGGGAGTCAGTCTGAAAATGTTCAGAAAGGCCTCTGTGTATTCCCTGACCTTACCACTGGTGTTTTTATCCTTAATGAGTTCTGGCATATCCTTTGTAGGCTCATAGTCTGAAAAGGCTGCCATTATTTGTAAATGTCATTGTATTTATATAGCGCTAATGAGGCGTTAAAGCACTTTTGGGTGAGTAGCAGGCTACTCCAGAACCCAAAGGATTAGTGGTGGATTCGTATAGGGAAATGTAAATTTTTAATTTGAGTAGGGCACATGTGAGTTTGTTAATTGGATTGAATAGGATAATGGAGGGAAGAGTCTAGATAGTGTTATTTGGGAAATCATGTTAGTTATATGAAGTTTGGAATGAGCCAATGGAGGGATAGAGGAGGGAAGAGTCTAGGAAGTGGTATTTTGAAGATCATTGTAGTAAAATGAGGTTTGGAGTGGGTCAAGGATGGATAGAGGAGGGAAGATTCTAGAAAGAGTTATATGGGAGATCATATTAGTAGATGAGGTGTTGGGTGAGTCAAGGAGGGATAGAGGAGGTAAGAGTCAAGAAAAAGTTTTGGTATGAGTAATGGAGTGGAGGTAGAGGATATATTGAGGTAGGTAAAGGATGAGATATAGAGTAGTTCACTGAAGGGATTTAAAGGATCTATCTATCTTTTTTTTTCTTCGGTAGGAGTAAGTAATAAAATATATGGATACTTAATTTTATAGAATGGGTATACATGTGTAAAAGAAAAGAATTAAGAGATACAAAAATGTATTGCTTAAAGTTTCATATGTGCTAGTACGGATACATAAATAAAAATTCAGACATTCAGGTGTTGCTTTACATAAAAACTGATGTGTGTGTGTGTGTTTTTTAAGCTTTATTTTGTTTTCCTCAATATCTCAATAGTGAAGCACTTATGGATACAATTGTTAGGAACAAATTTTGTGATCGATAAATAAAATAAACAGATCCAGATCCAAAAGCATTTAATCAAATAACTTATATGAAAACTATGCAGTGACCTGTATACATGTTAAGCATAAAGTAATGTGTGTATTTATATATAATATATATATAATATAAAAACACACACGCATTACTTTATGCTTAACGTGTGTGTGTGTGTGTATATATATATACAGAACCTGCTGGGAACCTGCCTACCTACGAAGGTGAAACAATGCTTATTATTTTAAAACCAGGACACGAACTTACTAAAAGTTATTAATTATTTCACTTCATGGGACTACGAATCCTACAATGCAAAGGGGCTGTAAGCCCAACCTACTAAAGGATGTCATTGAATAAAAACATACTTGTTGAAGTGAACACTCGATGCCTGGCTCTTTTCAAGCTCATGAAGAAGAGGCGACTTGGCCTCGAAACGCGTCAGCTACATGAAAAGAATCTGTGGTGGGTGAAATGCAGGTTGCAGCGAGGCTTAACAGACCAGAAGGTCGGGGCGCTGTCGTGTGACCTTTTCAATGCTGTGGCAATTTGTTTTCAACCTAATCAACACGGCCGCCCGCCGTGGAAAAGGAGCACCATTTCCGTGGTGAAAGGCTGTGAGAAGGAACGTGTTCTTTCTATCCGGCACAGCGTCCTTCTGCACACAGAACCTGCTGGGAACCTGCCTACCTACGAAGGTGAAACAATGCTTATTATTTTAAAACCAGGACACGAACTTACTAAAAGTTATTAATTATTTCACTTCATGGGACTACGAATCCTACAATGCAAAGGGGCTGTAAGCCCAACCTACTAAAGGATGTCATTGAATAAAAACATACTTGTTGAAGTGAACACTCGATGCCTGGCTCTTTTCAAGCTCATGAAGAAGAGGCGACTTGGCCTCGAAACGCGTCAGCTACATGAAAAGAATCTGTGGTGGGTGAAATGCAGGTTGCAGCGAGGCTTAACAGACCAGAAGGTCGGGGCGCTGTCGTGTGACCTTTTCAATGCTGTGGCAATTTGTTTTCAACCTAATCAACACGGCCGCCCGCCGTGGAAAAGGAGCACCATTTCCGTGGTGAAAGGCTGTGAGAAGGAACGTGTTCTTTCTATCCGGCACAGCGTCCTTCTGCACACAGAACCTGCTGGGAACCTGCCTACCTACGAAGGTGAAACAATGCTTATTATTTTAAAACCAGGACACGAACTTACTAAAAGTTATTAATTATTTCACTTCATGGGACTACGAATCCTACAATGCAAAGGGGCTGTAAGCCCAACCTACTAAAGGATGTCATTGAATAAAAACATACTTGTTGAAGTGAACACTCGATGCCTGGCTCTTTTCAAGCTCATGAAGAAGAGGCGACTTGGCCTCGAAACGCGTCAGCTACATGAAAAGAATCTGTGGTGGGTGAAATGCAGGTTGCAGCGAGGCTTAACAGACCAGAAGGTCGGGGCGCTGTCGTGTGACCTTTTCAATGCTGTGGCAATTTGTTTTCAATATATATATATATATATATATATTCACTGAAAAAACCATAGGTTATAGACCATATATAGTTAGGAATTAGCATTTACAAAACCTTGAAAATTCACTGAAAAAACCATAGGTTATAGACCATATATAGTTAGGAATTAGCATTTAGAAAACCTTATTTTACTCACACAAAACCATTGAAATTCCATATATAGTTAGTTGCACTAACTATATATCGCGCACCCGCAATCCACTGCTGATGATGTCACATATTACATCATTCATGACATCACTGATGACATCACTGATGACATCACTGATGACATCTCAAATGACATCTCAAATGACATCACTGATGATATCTCATTTGACATCAATGGTCACATCAATGATGATATCATTAATGTGACAATACAATGCATCTCCTCACACTTTAATATAACCTCTGTTACACCCAGTGTTAAATACAGAGTATAATTTTTGAAACCATTGACACACCAATACTAGTTACTACATACGCACTCACTGATTCCTACGTCTACACACACATTCACTCATTCACCCATACAATCATTCATACATACAATCACTCATCTTTACAACACTATCATATGCACTCATACACCTATACAGACACTCACACTCTGCCACTCATCCATGGAGTTACTCACACACCTAGTCAGTCCTGTAAAGAATCAATCACACTTCCATTTTCTAATCTACACAGTTAAACATAGAGTACCTTACATTTTCAAACATATACTAACACATACTTACTCTCTTATAGAATCACTGATACAAGTACACATTGATCTGCACAGAGTCACACACCTCCCAGCCAGCCATACACACACTCAGTCTCCCATACAAATACTTGTGCAACCAATCAATAACCCATATAGCTACTTATATAGCTACTGATCAACACATGCAGCAGCTTGCACAACAACAGACATACTGATGCACACTTTCAGACAGTTTAGTCACTAACCCGTGCATTTAGTAAGACTCATTTAATCACTCACTCATACAGTCAATCACGCACCTACTAAAACCTTCATTCAGACACTTATACATCCACTCATTCTTCAATATGTAAAACATATTTAAACTTTACAGAAACACATAATCACTGGATGTTGTCATCAGTGATGTCATCAGTGATGTCACTGACCATGTCATGAATGATGTAATATGTGACATCATCAGCAGTGGATTGCGGGTGCGCGATATATAGTTAGTGCAACTAACTATATATGGAATTTCAATGGTTTTATGTGAGTAAAATAAGGTTTTCTAAATGCTAATTCCTAACTATATATGGTCTATAACCTATGGTTTTTTCAGTGAATTTTCAAGGTTTTGTAAATGCTAATTCCTAACTATATATGGTCTATAACCTATGGTTTTTTCAGTGAATTTCATTGGTTTTTTAACAGCTAATATCTGTATCTGTAAAATGTATTCTTCTTTAAATCCAAAAATATATTTTATATGTTTATTAATAATTATTTTTTTTAAATATTTTTTTTTCTTCGTTCCCGCTTCGCGAATCGGGAAACTTCCCGTTAGCTGACCTTGATGCCGCGAAATAGACCGCGAGCCGGTAAACGTTTCTTTACCGCAACTGCCGCGTTAGAAAACAACATCGTGACGCCTCCCGTCCACATGACGTTTCGCGTTGTCGCGTGATACGTCATATGACGTGCTACGTTAGCGAACTGGTACGCGAAGCGAGGCGCAAAGCGCAGGTTTCTGGAAGCAAACCGGGAGGCCCTGCAAAGCGCGTAACGTAAACACAGCAGGTCATGTGACTTGGTAATAACACTTTTCATTGGTTCATTTCACTTTTGGTTTCCTAATGATGTAAGACTAGGTCATATAATCTAAAATGAACACTTTTCATTGGTTGAGAACTATTGTTTTTCCCAAATGATGAAAATCCCTCCTTCTTTCCTCACTCTGACTTTCATCATTGTGAGAGAAAGACCCTTTGTTACCAGTGAGCAATGGCTTCTTTAGTAGCTTCAGCTGGTGCTTCCCCACCACCTCCACCACATCCAAGGAAGAGTGGACCACCTGCTGAAGTTATAATTCAGCAAGAAGAGGAAGAAGAGGAACAGGACGAAGAGCACGAAGAGAGGCACTTTTTGCCTGAGGAGCCCAGGACGTCTCACCGGAAAGAAAACTTCATTTGGCAATTTTTTTAAATTCCCAAAGGTCAGAAAAAAGTAAATGCAAGATACGTAACTTGCCTTATATGTCAAGATAGACTGTCCAGAGGGACCGACAAAAAATACAGTTTCGGAAACTACACAATGCATCGCCATATGACAAGGTGGCATCCTAACAACTACAGTGCTGCACAGTTTCGTAACGACCTAGATAATCTCCCTATTATGGCCAGAAGATCTGTTGTACCGGAAATAACGGGACCAGAGGGCAGGGAGATGGTGCCAAATATACAAACGAGATTTCGTAAAGTAAAACAAGTCTGCGTACATTGCAGTGGATTCATTTGCTACGGAGAAAGTAGCATCACTCTGATCAACAGAGCTATTGACAATCATGCTCATGTTTGTCCGAAACGCCCCAAACAATAAATTCTTTTTTTTTTTTGTTGCTCCTGTTGAGCCCTTTACAATGAATCGTTTTCGTTGCCCCCTCCAAAAAAAAAACAAAAAAAATATAAAACTGTTCAGAAAAATTCAAAAAAAGTAAAAAAATGTTCAGAAAAATAATAAAAAAAAATATAAAACAACAAAAACAATAAAAAAAAAGTTCTTTTCAGAACTACCTCCCCGGTATAAAAAAATTGGTACAATATTTGGAACTGTGCCAACCTCTATTTCTCTTAGTTCGCTTCCCAGTTCGCTCGCCGGTACGCGAACCGGAAGCGAACCAAAAAAACAGTAAGTACAAGGGAAGGAAACAGACAGTTATGTTAAAAGAAAGACAGCTATAGGGGAGTAAACTAGAGATACTATTACCCGTAATCCACTGCTGATGATGTCACATATTACATCATTCATGACATGCTCAGTATGTATGGAAAGGGGCAGATTTATATTAACTAGCACATCCCCAGAGATGCACCAGTTAACGTGCACCGCTGCTCTGCCACCCACGGTCTGCCGCATTTACAATCAGATAGGACAAAGCTGGATCAAAACCCTGCGCCTGCTTGAAGCAGGCATAGATCTTGACGCAGGTAGGCTGAAAGCTAAAGCAACAACTGTGGGAATCTGGGAGAGCGAGTTACCAATTTGGAAGACAGAGTGGTTTCTACAGAAGCTGAATCAGCAGCCACGACCAGTAAAGTCGATACACAACAAAAACAGCTCATCGATATTCAGTGGAAACTCGAATCATTAGAAAATAGATCGCGTCAGAACAATCTACGCATTCTTGGAATTCCCGAAGGGGCAGAGGGGTCAGATATGAAACCTTTTGTTGTTAAGCTTTTTGAGTCTGCCTTCACGGATCTGAAAGATTGGGATTTTGGTAGGGAGATCCAGAGGGCACATCGTACCCCAGCCACCGTCTACAAAAATGCGAAAGAGGGAGACAGGCCCAGAGCTATTTTAATTTTTCTGGGCAATTTCACTCTGAGACAAGCAATCTCCGAGAGGGCAAGACCTGATAAAAAGAAAACAGTTGATGGTTATACCTTTTTTGTTCGCCCTGACTTCTGTCATATTACGGTGGAGAGGCGCTGGAGATTACGGCAGATGATTAAACCGTTTCAGGACAAGGGCATGCAGGCTTACTTGATTAACCCCGCTCAACTCAAGATAATTAAAGAGGGAAAAGCATATTACTTCTCCTCGGAGATTAAAGCTAAGGAATTCTTGATGGGGTAGATAGAGTAAAGTAGAAGTGTGCTGATCCATTAATTCTAGTTGGGAATAGGGGTCTCGAAGATATGTTGGTATTTAATTCGTATGGGGCATAAGGTTGGCACGGGTAAATATTATTCTGCTGTGAACGGATAACGATTGATATAGAATGCGTTTGAAGGTAGATAGGTGCTAAGGTGGAGGGTAATTGAAATGGAAGGGGGTTACAGTGTGTGAACTCTGGTGATAAAAGAAGAAAAGGGAAAACAATATTTTTCTAGTCTAACTGGTGAATGGGTTAAGTTTCAAGGATTCTATCTCCTCACACTGAGCTGCAACCATCACGTGCACAGACCAGTGGTCTGAGCGCCTCCAGACAAGGGGGGGTGGATGAGGGTGTGCTCCACTCTGGAGCATGACAGGGGGAGGGTGAGAGGGCAAAGGGAGGAGAGGGAGGGGGAGGGGGGGGAAAGGGGGTTGAAAATTTTGAAAAATAATGAGATGGAATGGAATAGGCTCTGGATTGATATCAGCTGTTTGGTTAATAGTCAATGTAGGAAAGGTCAATACTCTAAATATGTCAGACATTAGGATTTGCACTATCAATGCAGGCGGCTTAAATGATTGGAAGAAGCGGCAGAGATTGAGTCATCTGGTTAGAATGAATAATATAGATATAGCCTGTATTCAGGAAACCCACATTCCCTGGAATAAAAGGAAAGTTCTGGAAATGTATGGGTACACCCTGATTGGATGTTCCACTCAATCATCAATGATCAGAGGAGTGGCCATATTAGCTAAAAATCATCTGGGCGGAGTGAAATGTATTAGAACAGATGGCTCAGGAAGATGGATATTAGCGGAAATGAATAGGGGGTTCACGCTGTGTGTAATATATGGTCCTAATGAGGATGACCCAAGGATCTACGATAAATTAGAAGAAGAACTGGCTAACTGGGCCACCCCTCTAATAGTATGTGGCGATATGAATATTTCTGCAGACTGGCAACAGGGTAACAAGTATACAGGTCGTAAACGTAAGGTTAATGCAGCAATATGTTCCCTGATTCAATCACATGACTTGGTAGAGGTTTGGGGAGAAAAGATGCCCGGTGATCAAGGCTATACATATTTCTCCCATCCAGCGCAAAAGTATTCTAGGTTGGATTATTTTTTTGTTACAAAGGGGGAAATTGGTAAAGTTGATATTCGTAAACTACCAAGAACAATTTCCGATCATAATCCTCTGATACTTTCGTATAATGTTCCCAATGCTCAAAGGAAAATATCTAGATGGACATTCGATAGGAAATTATTACAGGATGAAAGATTTTTAAAACACATTAAAAGTTGGACAAGGGAATTTTTCGAATGTAACAGATACAGTGCCTCCAGAAATGGAGTTTGGGAGTCTTTTAAAGCCGCATTGAGGGGCGAGACGATTAGCTGTGCAGCAAGACTCAGGAAAGAGGATAAAGGCAGGATTGACAAACTTATGGAAGATCTTGCAGAAATAGAGAGACGCCATATTGATGAAATAACATCTGGCAAAGATAGTGGGGAGACCATTAGAAATATGGCCCGGGTTAAAGGCGATGTCTTAAAAATAATTACTCAGAAAGAGATTAATGAATATCAGTCACAAAGAGCAAGGAGATATGAGACTGGGGACCAGGCGGGGAGAGCATTAGCACTCCGTATCAGGCAAGAATCGAATCGAAATAAAATAAGCAAGATTAAATATAATGGGAGAGAATATATTGACCCGAAAGATATAATAAATGTGTTCCAGGAATTTTTTCAAATACTCTATGACCAGGAGCCAGGTGTGGTACCGCTCATACAAGATCAGTTTCCTATAACACCAAGCGTGGAGGAGGGAGATAGAGCTCGATTGGAATTAGATATAACAACCGAGGAGATAAAGATTGCTCTGGATGAATTGGCATTAGGGAAGGCGGCGGGTCCAGACGGAATCCCTATAGAGGTGTACAGGGCTCTGAGTGATGAGATTCTTCCTATGTTTGAAGATCTCTTCAATGGTGTTATCTGCTCAGGTATCATTCCCGATACGTGGAAACAGACCAATATCGTGATATTTCACAAAAAGGGAAAGCCAGAGGAGAACCCGGGCTCATATCGGCCGATATCCCTAATAAACACAGACGCTAAACTTTACTCCAAAATATGGGCGAAGAGACTAGGAGGGATTATAGGTCAACTTGTTTCACCCTGGCAGCATGGGTTTGTACCAGGGCGAGGAACTACTGAACATACAGCTAGGGCTATATCATTATTCGATGCTGTCACTGCTACAGGAGGAGACATGGCTATGATTTTACTGGATGCCGAGAAGGCGTTTGACCGGGTGGTCTGGGACTTCATGTGGGAGGTGCTGGATAAAAGGGGCTTCGGTGAAAAATGTATGAAAGGTATCAAGGCAATGTATACGGATCCAGTAGCCAGAATTACTACAATGGGGATTCAATCGGAGGAGGTAGCGATTAGAAGAGGTACACGCCAGGGCTGTCCGTGTTCTCCTATACTTTTTTCATTATATATTGATCCGCTAATTCGGAAGATTCTAGCTTCAGATAGAATATCCCCTGTTATTTCTCACGGGCATACCACTAAGCTTTTGGCATATGCGGACGATCTGGCGATTGTAACAGATAGTCCGAATATGGCATTACAGGAACTAAATACTTTGGCACGGCAGTTTGGGACCTATTCAGGATATAAGCTTAATACTGAAAAAACTATAGTAATCTGCACAAAGAATATTCAGAAAAGGGATCAAAGATATGTTGACTCTGCAGTCTATTTGGGAGTAAAAATCAATGCCGATGTGGGTAAAATCATTCAGGAAAATTACATGCCGTTACTCGCATCAATGGATAAGGATTTGAGAAGAATTGATGTATTGCATCTAACTCTGATCGGCCGAGTGAACGTTCTTAAAATGACAATGTTCCCAAAATTGTTATATCTATTCCGTGCTATTCCCTTATTAATTAATGAAGGGCTGATGAAGAAAATGGAAGCAGTGTTTTCACAGTTCCTATGGCAATATGGCAAAGTGAGAAGATCGCTAGCTAGACTCTCAATATCAGTAGAGGGAGGAGGGTTATCGGCTCCTAACATAAGACTGTATCATTGGGTCTGCTTATTGTTGCACATGAAACATTTACTGTGTTATGATACCCCCGTACTGTCGCCTGGTATTCTTAGAATGCCCACAATATATGAATTAATAATTGGCGAAAGAGCAATGGGGATTTTAACTCGTGAAATTAACGTGCGGTTTTATAAGAGGAGTAAAAGCAAAGTGATGTTAAGTGTTTGGGGTGTATGGAAGTTGATGCTGAAATTTTTTAAGATCCCTAAGATCAATGGCACTACAGATCTTTGGAACTCAAGTCCATTCTTACATCTTGGACAGAACAGGAACAGCGCCCTTTGGAAGAGTCTGGGTATCCGATGTTTGGGTGACGTTATGTGTAAGGATAATCTGTTAGGGTTTGAGGTCCTGCAACAAAGATATGGGGTCCCTATGAACCACTGGATGTTGTATAAACAGTTAGAACAAACAGTTAAATCTTTAAGACCTAGGATCTCTATCCAGGAGTTAAACCCGATTCTCCAATATATAAGGAATGGAGGCAGAAAGATCAAAATTGGATATGCTCATCTCTTACAGGGCATAGAGGAGGATGTTGTACAAACAGAAAATGCTTGGGCTCTTAGAATAGGTGATCCAAATGTAGACCTGGACTATGCCCTGGCATTAAATAAGAAAGTATTAAGAGCATCCAACTTAAAAGTACAACACTACAAGACGATCTTTAATCTCTATTATACCCCCGCGAAGCTGTTTCAATGGGGTAAAAGGGATACGGATAGATGTCCAAGATGTAACCAAGGTCCGGCAGATTTATCTCATATGTTTTATTCCTGTCAAAATCTTAAACCTGTTTTAACTGAAATGGAGAAATTCTTATCGGGGCTGCTAGAGTGCCAAATCGCTCTATCCCCAACCACTATTTTAATTGGCAGGGATGAAAATCTTAAAGTCACACATGAAGCCGAAGCTTTTATCTTTTTGTGTGTTGCGGTGTTAAGAATTCTTATAGCGGCAGCTTGGAAGGATACGGTAGCCCCTTCATTTCAGATGTGGTTAGCGAGACTGCTTGGCATTCATAACATTGAGGAGTCTCTATACAATTTTAAGGGTAAAAAGAAGAAAGAATATGGTAAAAAAATTTGGGCACCACTCAGTAACTGGAGGAAAACAAGATGTTGAAAGTGAAATGTCTTTGTCCTGCATGTTTCTCCCTTTAAATTTATATGTCTGCATTTCGGTATGATATTTTCATTCAGCTGATATCTTAATTGTATTTATGATCCCAGTTTGTTTTTTGTTTTCTGATCCATCTCAATAAAAAATAAAAAAAAGCTAAAGCAACAACTAAGTGTCGTGTGCAGAAGTTGCAAAAAAGGAAAAATGGCGTTTAAACCAGTAATGAGCCCATGCTAACTTAACACAGTGTAAAGATATCCAGGATCTACATCAGTTTGGGGTTCACGAACCTGGCAGGTACAAGGCACTGAGGCTTTGCACCGTGCATATCTCATCCCAAATCATATGTTGTTTGTGAATGAAACAATTTCCCAGACCAAATGCTTTGGATTGGCTACTTCTAAAAAATTAAACACCCCTACTATCCCGGAGTTAGAGGAATATGATGGTTGGAGTAATTTTACTCGGTTGTCCATTAAAGATTTACAGGCCCTACTCCATAATTCTTCCTTTAACATTTCCAGTATAAATCCAAAAGGTTGGCTGCTTTGGCAACGTGCCTTATCCACGGTTTAATAACGCTGCCTTTTGCTTTATATAAGTTTTCAAATTGTATGAAATATATACCGATAGGTCGTTATGCACCTTTAGGTAGTGGTTTTCTTCATGAGGTCTGGTCGCTTCCATACACATACAGATGTTTCAAAGATGATCAAGAAGTTTATCTGAATGGAGAGGAATGCACTGAGACGCCAGATCATTCACTAATGTGTAGGCACATACAGTTACACGGTTCATGCAACAAACACCGACCAAATATGGCTTGCGTGTTGCAAGGCACGCCAGTTCCTGCTATCATCCCCACATTCAAGTGGTTGGAAAATGGTAGTTATTTGATGCTCAATAATGAAGATTGTTCTGGGTTAATTAAAAGTATTCCTTTTATCGTAACAGTAAGTGAACGGGTTATTTGCTGCAGAAATGTTCTATTTCCTCCCACACATGAACATAGGGAGTTTTCAATCTGGCCACAAATACCAACCTTGGGAGCAGATTTCAACGGCATGGCAAGAATAAGAGCTCTTTTGTCTCAGAGAGAGGTGGCCTTGAGTTCGGCCCGTGAAACTTTCGTGCTTCACATAGCGAACACCCGTACAGAGGTGCAGACCCTTTTAAATACAGATTTGCCTTTCCATTTCAGCAAGATGGTTCGGACTATCTTTAACGCGTCCTCCAAAAAGGGCCTGGCGCACTTTTTTAAAGTTGTTACCAGTGGTCTCGTGACTTCATTTGAGAAAATCTTTGGAGTCATCCCTGCTTTCTTTCATTCTATTTTTTCCACTGTGCTTGGTGGATTCCCATTTTTACTTGCATTACCAGCGGACGCTCTTGTGCTTTTTTACATTTTTAAATATGGATGTCCCTCCTGTGCAAGCTCCCGCCCTGCAGCTGCTGACGCTGTTCCGCAATCGCATGCTTGAATATTATGGCACAATGCCGTTGGCGATATTAAGCACGGCATATGGATTATCTTTTCGATTCTCCTACTTCACCTGTGTCCAGCCTGTATTTCACTGCCTGACCTGTGATTTCGATTGGGCCATTGATTTGTGTCTCTGCGGACCGGTTTCTCCTGACGTCGACTTTAATCAGCTGATGACTCCTATCATTACTCACGAGTTGGTTTGTCCTGGCGAAAGGATTATGGCTGTGGCATTGATGCATGGACTAATTTGTCCCTGGAATTTACTGGCGGCAACACAGTCTTTCTTGGAACAGAGCTTTCTTGAAAACCCACCGAGCTGTCCTCTGATGGTGATAGAGGATCCGGTGCTGGGAGAGCACGTATGTTCTTTTCCGCTTTTAAATTGGATGGCTGAACTCTTTTCGGATGAAGACGGTGACTTCCTATTGGAGGCTGTTGCAGCTTATTTTGCATACACAGTTATGTCATAGACCTTTTTCATGTTTGATATGCTGAGTACTAGCATTTCATTGACAATTCATTGACTTATTTGTCAAGTTTTTATTATTTAGCTTGCCTATTGGCTTAAGCCTCGATAAAGTAGTTGGCTGTTTTATTTTTCTTTAGCATTAAATTTTCCTAGTTTTTAATGTTTTACCTTGCGGACCGTCCACATATAAAGTTGCAATCTGCTCTCATGAGATGCCACTTCTTTTATCTTATTCAGTTCGTTTCCGGATCATGGGGAGGTGTCATCTAGATCCTGGATATCTTTACACCGTGTTAAGTTAGCATGGGCTCATTACCGGTTTAAACGCCATTTTTCCTTTTTTGCAACTTCTGCACACGACACTTAGTTGTTGCTTTAGCTTTCAACCTAGTAGTTCATCGTGGTTTACATGAGAATAATATGTTATTGCTCTACTATCTGCTTTGCTTGTTAAACTATATCTGTACAGCGACTGCTGAAGTTTCAAGAACAACACGATACAGAATTGTTATGAGGTCTGATCTCCACGACATGAGGCGGGTTTTATATTGCTTTGCCGAACACACATACACAACACTTGATGCGGTTCACATGAAGAGAGAGCTGGTGTATGCTGATGTGATTCCTTCAAATCTAAGACACTAAAGTATGGGCACGCCCTAAACCAACACAAAGAGACCTTCTTAGCAAATAATATAATATGTGTATTAGGGAGGGTCAGATATAAGCAGCCGCGGGCCGTGGAGGGAGTTACGGTGGGGCAGGGAGGCGGGGAGGGGGAGGGGCAGGGTGGAGCCCTCTCCACCCTGCCCCTCCCCCTCCCCGCCTCCCTGCCCCACCGTAACTCCCTCCACGGCCCGCGGCTGCTTATAAGTGTTGCTAACTCTTATTCATTTACAGCATGTTAACATACTGTCACCATTCGCTTTTTATGTACTAGTAACTATGCTGGTAATTTTGCTACTGATAATATGTGTACTTGTATTATCTAAGATACTACGCCTGAGAAGACGGCATTAGTAAATAAACATTTCAAATACACATGTGTTCTTCTTAACTCCATGTTCTGGTTTCTAAGAAATATATAACGACCGACTGTTCATGAGTTCCACGTATCCTGAGGTACTATAAGTTCATATTCTGGATTGTCTAAACATTGAGAGTTTGTTATATCCAATGTGACACTGTACCTAGCTTGCTAAGGGGTTTTTGATTACTAAGGTGAGTTTTGGGGCACCCTAATTCGCCGAGGTTTCAATCCTCTGTCCACAGTTCTGTGTGAGAACAGAAACCCTGCGACAGGGGCACCCCTGAGCCTTGCTGGAGCTTCATCACACTTGCGATACAACTCCAGCAATGCGCCACCTTTACGGCACAGATACGTCACGCATTTGTGCTGTTTTTGCCCCATGATGCGCCGCATTGTAAATGCAGCACACCATAGGTGACGGAACAGCGGCACAGAATGACTAACACATCCCTGGTGATGCGCCAGTCATCATAAATCTATCCCTATGCTTCTTATCTTGTTAGAGATGAACCGCCATATGTATCATCAAAGTTTTTTGCATTTCCTAAATAGCGAACTTTAAGGAATAAATAGCGATTCTTTACCATTCCTAGTTTGCGATGAGCTATTTGCTAATTACAAATTACCCATTCATTTCCATGCAGCAGGAGGCCCATAGGAATGAAGGTGCAATTTGCGATTAGCAATTACCTCATCGGAAATTACGAATTTTTCCGAGGGTGCAGGGGTGTCTCAAGAACACCCTGCTGCACCCCTGAAAAAGAAATTTGGGGGCATATGGCGCACATAAATTTTGAAAACATTCCTTTACCTCAAAAACGATTTTCAACTCATAATTTGAAAACACTGCACATGGGGAAATGACTTAAAATGTCCTTAAGACACATAAAAGCGTTTTTTGATTGCCTTTGCAGCATGTTTCAGTCACCTTTAACATGCCTATGTAACGCAAACATTCAAAATCTAAATTTGCCATGCACAGGTGGGAGCATATTTACAAGCAATTTGCTCCACAGACAAACTTCTTACATTGAAATGGGAAAAATAACATCAGAGACTCTCAATTACCTTATCAAGAAGCAGACACCATTATGTCCTTGTCATCAATATTAAAACCATTGCTTTTTCTCAAAAACGATTTACAAGTCATAATTTGAAAACACTCCACAGCTCCTATGCACATAAAAACCCTGTCAGTACTAATACTTCACATTTTCTCCAATTACAATTTCTCAAAGAAACAAAATCTATTTGTAAAACACTTGAGACAAAGCAACATTTGAAAAACACAACTTTCTTTATAATTTTCTCCTTAAAGCACACTATTTTCTATCTAAATTAAAGAAATCTTTTCTCACCTTAGCAAATACTTTGAGTTTCAAAACAGTCTCAGAAACACACCAATTTGTCTTCAGCAGAGCAAAAGGTATGCACTCCAGAGTCTGCAGCTATCAAAAGCACAGAAATGCTGTAATTCTTCACACATATCTCTCATGTCACCCAATCAAAACTCTTCCCTCACTTTTTTTCAAATCAAAACCCTTCCCCCCTCTGCCCCCTCTCTGCTTTTTCTGCATAGCAACCACCTCTTGCAAGACCTCTGGTGTTTCCAAGTTCACACAACAATGTTGCAATTGAACTCTGAACTCTCAGTGCACCTGCATATCCAGTGCAATCTTTCATTTAATGATTTTTTCTTCGCCACTCAAAATACATCTTTCAACGAACTCATCCATGCACCCTAACTTTCTGTTTTCAGCAATCAAAATCCACCAATCACTCTTACTGCTTCATTAACACAGAAACTCCTCAGTTTTTTTCATTTTAAACTCTCATTTTTTCAACTGCCATTTCATTGCCACACTTCATCTGACTGCAGGAGAACCTTCTCTCGCCATGTTTTCTGTCTGGATTGTTGGACATAGTTACATCTATTGGGCTCAGAGGTACGCTGAAAACAGGAATTTACCTAACCTCAATTTACAAGATGTGGAAATTAAGTGGTTTGGCCACAGAGGATTAAAATGTCACCAATTGATACCATTGGTGAAAACCTTTATGCATTTGCCAAAACCTGACCTGTTAATTGTGCACTGTGGAGGTAATGATTTGGGCACTTTGACTGGGGTAGGTCTGGAAATGCTTTTAAAGGACACCTTTGAGCAATTGATGGCACTTTTTCCTCAGACTGCCTTGGTATATTCAAATATATGCCAAAGACAAAAATGGAGGTGGTCGAACCAATTTTGTCCACAAATTGAGAAATCGAGGAAGCATGTAAACAAATCTGTTTCAGCTTACATGAGAGACCATGGAATGGGCTCCCTGTACAACAATAACTTGCGTTACTACATGCAAGATATCTACAGAGGAGATGGAGTTCACTTCTCAGATGAGGGCAACAGAATTTTCACTCTGAATTTAAGACTGTGCATTGGTACCTACTTATAAGTACCTAAATGTACCATAAACCCAAAAGCTCTTCTCAGAGCTACCCTACATCTGATCACTCACAATTATTATTTTACTCTAACTTTTTTCACTAATTTTCAAGAAAGTACGCTCCCCAGAACGCTTCCCGGTTCGCGAACCGGGCGCACTCCACGCAAAAAAACTAAAAAAACGATATATTTTTTTTTTGCCCTGCGAGACCCTTTTAAAGCCTCCACATCAAACCTAGGGGGTCAGGGAGGATCTACTATGCCCCCTTATGGTCATTTGCCCCTTCGCTTTGGCCTCCTCTTGTCTCTCGATCCTACCGAGAGACAAGATGGCGGCCGCTACGGACTGTTTGGAATGTTTACAGACGCCGAAGAACCAATCAGCTTCGCAAAGCTCCGTAACGCGAAAAGTACGCGAAGCGGAGCGCTGTTACAGATATATATCTTTTTTTGAACGTTAATTTCTCAAAATCCACTGGAGCACATATATTGAGACCTAGCAAAGGCACATCGGGCTACCAGTCCCTACAATTTTGGCAAGTTTCGTGCAAATCCATTCAGCCGTTCGATTATTATTATTATTTTATTTTTTTTTGCCCCGCGGGGCCCTTTTAAAACCTCCACATCAAACCTAGGGGGTCAGCGAGAATCTACTATGCCCCCTTATGGTCATTTGCCCCTTCGCTTTGGCCTCCTCTTGTCTCTCGATCCTACCGAGAGACAAGATGGCGGCCGCTACGGACTGTTTGGAATGTTTACAGACGCCGGAGAACCATTAGCTTCGCTTCACAAAGCTCCGTTGCGCGAAAAGTACGCGAACTGGAGCGCTGCCCGGTCCGCTGTTACAGATATATATCTTTTTTTGAACGTTAATTTCTCAAAATCCACTGAAGCACATATATTGAGACCTACAAAAGGCACATCGGGCTACCAGTCCCTACAATTTTGCCAAGTTTCGTGCAAATCCATTCAGCCCTTCGGGCTAAAAGTGAGGCCAACCGCCCTATGGAAAACTCAATGTTAAAAACACGTTTTGGGACCCCCCTTTTTTCTCGGCCCCCCCTTGACGAACCCCCCCCAAATTTTCAAGGGCTGCTCAGAAACAAAATGTGCCATTTTCCTGAAAATTTCAGCCAATTCCATCCACAAACGCCAAAGTTATTAGACATAGAATTTTCAAAAATCCCATAGGGAAAAAATCCTAACTATATATACCTACTGGCGACCGCCAGTAGGTAATATATATACACATACACACATTTGTTAAGCAGTCGTACAGAATATCTCTATTTTTAAACCAATAAGTAGTAGACATGCACATATCTAACTATATTAGTTAAATCATACAAATTTATTTACATACACAGGAATATGTTGTACGTTTGTGTTTGAGTGAGGTGGTCCTGTAAGAAAGAGTCAGCTTTTGAGTAGTCTCCTGAAGATAAGATATTTATCCGTTACCCTTATGTTTGGGTGTAATGAATTCCATAGTTTGTCTACTTGAACAGAGAAAGATGTACCACCCATTAATTAGGTTTCGCCCCTATTGTTGCACTGCTCAGCAGAGCTCGTGCAGCGCGAGACATTTAGCAGGTGAAAAACAGGGTTTTAGCACTGACCTAGAAAAAGCTCACGCTTGTGCGTGTGATTTTCCATTTGTGCTACCACCATTGGCCTTTGCGTGCGTCTTTTTGTAAAAGACTGCACGCAATTGGCCCAAGGCAGGCACATTGTTCTGCCCACGGCCTATTGGTGTCTATTACGCGTTTGGTGCGCGTAATAGACACTAATGGGCCATGTGGTTTCAATTATCGTGCCCAGACACAGGCGCGATAATTGAAACCACATGGCTCACAGTGGCGCTTCTTCTTCTTTATTTTTGGATCCATTTCACACGCAAGCAACAAACGCGGTTTCTTTTCCTGGCGAAACAGGGGACTGCATATCTCGTGTTGTGTAAGAAGGCACAAGTTCTTGGGAGGGGGTGCCTTGTTCTTAGTGTTGTTGGACAATGCCTGCCTCTGGATTCTGTCATGACCTCAACAAAAACATAAGCGGCTTGAAATTTACTTGGTTCTTCAGCACCATCATATCTGCCCTCAGCGCCTCGAGTGCAGCTTCTGGGGGCGTCCCAGCTGTCCCATAAAACCAATTTCCAACAAAAATTGTTTTTGTGATCAAAAAGCCATAACAGCAGCAGGTCTCACAAGGATTCTGACGTTGCGGCAGCCATGTTTGTCGAGAGCAGACACCAGGCGTGATGCCTACATTTCAGAGTGGGGTATGTTCATTCCTAATTATGATAAAAGTAATTCTTTTGGGACCCAGACCGGACAAGCCTTTTATTCTACCGTCTAGTATCCGCCTTCCTTGGCAATCCGCATGCACACCATAGGCCTTTACGATGAAAGAATAATTAATTTCCATTTCTTTCACGTTAATCATTGGTGCACTTCAAAGAGCGTGGGTTTGCTGCCCACCAGCACGGCCCCCACCCAGTAATGATTTGCAGCCTCCCAGGCCTTTCTTTCAGCGTCGCTTCCAGGGGTACCCCTCGCCTCGTTATCCCTGTGTTTGCACGCTCTCGGCAGAGGTGCCCTTTTTAACGCGCCCTGATGAGGCCTTGACAACCCGCCGCCGTTTATGGTGGTCGTTAAAGGACATTAAAAGCGGAGCTGGCGGCGGGTCCTAAAATAAGTGCAAATGCGGGGGGGGGGGGGGGTGTACCCTGGTGACATGGATCTGCCCACCCAAGCTAGGCCCAGTGCCTACAGATGTGTGTCGGCTTGTGTAGGCGCATTAGTTTCAAATTGGAAAATTCTGTCGACCTACAAAATCCCCTCTGGCTTCCTGGATCTGAGATAAACTACCAATCAGGTGGAGCTGGGGAATAAATTAATACGGATTGTAAAAAGTGGTTAGAAAACAACGTGTGTGGACACCAACCCCTGCACATCACAGGCACACTCAATTTACTTTCACATTAACCAACGCAAACAGTTACTAAATCAGACAATGAACAGATCTCTACCAACCACAAACAACACCAAATAACTATGCACACAACATTTGGGTGGAAATCCCAGAACCAAATCCAAAGATCACAACTTTAAGAAAGCGCATTGATGCCAAAGTAATGGTAGAAGGAGCCACACAAATGGTGGTAATTGCATTATTTAATAAAATCACGAGGTTTTCTAAGTAGATATTCTGTTCTCTTTGCACAAAACCTATTTGGCTGCATTTTCTTTTATATCCATTTTATAATATTACATTTTATATAATGTGATTGTAAATGGTGTTATTTTACCAATTTTGATCAATTACCATAATAAAGGTTTTGCGCACTAAAAAAAAACGTAGATATTCTATGTTTGTATTACGCAAACGTTCATCACCTGAAGAACAGCACAAAACCTGAAGTGCATGTGTATGCTCTTGGCCAAGGACCCCCCTCCCCCGGGGAGATCCTCAGGGTACAACTCAACCACAGTCACGTGTTCCGCACCGTAAAGCGATAATGGGCCAAGAAATTTGTGAATATGCGCTTCATAAAAAGCATGTAACATAAGAAGCATGGATTAAACAACAGCAATGACACCTTATATCTAACAATCTTAACTCAATTTATATCAAAATATTGATAAACAGTATAATGTAGGTATCAAAGGACTTTGGGGGCATTCTGGATGTAGTACAGCTTTTCTCTGACACGTGCAATTAGCTTCCAGGTGTTGCCGAGGATGTTGTCTTGTTTGTGTAGCACACTCGCCTCATGGCACAATAATGGTTGGAAAAAGGGGTTTTGATGAGGTAACATTTTCCGTTCAGATTTTGCTAAAAATATTTTTTCTCTGTTTAAAAGACTGTTCCTGAAAAAAGTTCCCTTAATAAAGTCAGTTTGTAGTAAAATTGCCCAAGTGCTGGTCTAAATATATTTTGTGTGTCTGTCTCTCACACCGCTATCAGCTTTGTCCCATAACACAATAACCACCTGGGGGATCATCACACGCGGCATGCAAACAATTCTCGAATAGGATACAATGCCCAGCACCTTTCCAACCACACACACTACACAGGGTGGCTTCCTAGTCATGTGTGTAGGCGCTTGGAGTGCTCCACACAGGGGTAATAAGTGCTATATAAATGATACAATACAATACTACAAGTGAAGAAGAGGTTCCTCTCCTAAAAGGGGCAACTTGAGCAGGAAAGTCCTGACAACTGCACCCTCTGACGCCCATGCTTACCAAGAAGTCAATGTTAGACGTGTGAAGTTACCATGGACATAGTTCAATGTACTTCAACTTCAAACACTGACACCTGCAGATTGTGGAGGGCATCTCTCCACTGCTGAGGGTCAACAAGATGGGTCCAAGTGCACAGGAATCAGCAAGACTCTCCTAGGACATTGCAACCAGCCTTGAAGTGTTAGTGGTTATGTGTGCAGCGTACTTTCACCTTCTAAATCTGGTAAACACAGACTGTGGGTCAAGCCTTCGTAAAAGGACAAGTCAGCAGGAGGGGACCAAATGCAAAGGAATCAGCAAGGCTACCCTGACAGTCGTGACCATTCGTAAAGTGTTGGGGGGTAGTTTGCTTTTTCCTGGCTGGTTGGGCTCGGCATAATTTCATCTTCCAATGCAGATAAGGCCAGATTATTGATCAAATCTTCAAAGTGGGAAGGGTTCTCAGGTTGAGGGCAAGAGTCCAGGAATCAGCTAGGTTGGCCTGATACCTGGCAACCAGCCTTAAACTGGTAGGAGGTAGTTTGATTTATATTGGACTGTCTGGGCTCGGTGTACTTTCATCGTCTAATGCTGATAATGGCAGATTACGAATCACATCTGCTCAGTGGGAAGGGTCAATAGGATGTATCCAAGTGCACTGGGATCAGTCATGCTACCCCAAGACATTGTGACTAGCCTGAAAGTAGGAAGGATAGTTTTACATTTCCTAACTATTGCCTAGAGAGCCCAAGGCCAGAGTTCTTGGATGAACAAGACAGGCAAAAGCTTTGCTCTCGCAGGGCAGAATTGAGCGAAAGTATCCACTGCACTTATTCTACAGACTCTGCTGTCTGGAGCCGGGATTCAGAGGAGCTGAAGTATGAGTTGTCTAGAACAAGAAACCACACACCTCCTGGATACTATTGGTTCAAAGACCTCTTGGTAGAGATGAGAGCAGAGTTAATGGGGGATGGAGGGTGAGAGAGAGTTGGAAGGGACTAGACAGAGGACATCCAAAGGAAAGTTAACATGCCCAGACACATGTAAAAGGTAATTTTGCAAGGCTCATAGGCCACAAAAGACCTGTGCTAAGATTGAACCAAATAAGAAACAATGGATGCAGGGTAAACATCCTTTCACCACAGTGACTCATTTTTTTATCCTGAATTGTCATTCACTACTAAGAAGGAAAATGGAGCGTGTCTGGTTTGTGACTGGGAGTGCGATAACTTGGTGTGAATACCTCAGCTTGAGGCTCAAAGGCTTTGTTTAGCTTGGCCGCGAGCATGTTTTATGTGGAGGTGTCCTCTTCAAACATGGCGGCGCCTCGATCACAGGTTCTAAACCGGATGGGTTGTTTGTCTGGCACTTGCTCAAAGAATTCTTTGTTGGAAGATCACAGCTGCTAGAACAGAATATAATGGAAGTATACATAGGCGCCGACTCCATGTTATTTTTTTATCCCCACCATCTCATGTCAACATGGATTACCAGGACTGTGAGTTCATCGCATTCTTCATGCTTCTGTTGGGCCGACGCAGTGAAATTTAATTCCATTCGTCTGCGTTCCCCTCAGCAACAGCCTCTGGAGGCTGTATTAAACCTTGACTCCTGGCATGAGGGCCTGAGGCCCTCTACAGGTCCATGTGCCTGCACTCAGGGTGATAGAACGGACTCCATTCTAATACTGTCCCACAGAACCACAGCAGATATCAGTGGTTTAATCACCAGTAGGTGTCCTATCTCTGCCTCTACAACTGACTAAGACGATACTATGTGCCTAGCTACCCTCACCATGTGCCTGAAAAAGACCACCTGTTATCTGTTAACAAAGGTGGGCCGACCACAAGATGGGGTTGCAAGCCTCCAACCACACCAATGACCTCTGCAGAGTAGAGACCCAGCTCGACGTTGAAGAAGGTGAGGACTCTGGACCCTCGGACGTTCCACCGATTCAGACACCACCCAGCCTGCCTAGAGGCAGTGTTTTCCCCGACTGTGACCAGTAGGAAGAGGAACAAGAAGTCTCATCACCTTGACAGTCTCCGGGCCTTGAACAAAGGGGTCAGGAGTATGGTCGACACCCATGCCAAGCCTCGGAGAAGGGCTCAGACAGAGGCATTGCACCTCCAACAAATGGTTCAGGCATCCAGTCTTCCCACCACCACACAGACTTAGGGGCTTCACCATTTTTGGGTTACAGTCCTCTCCGAACAGCTTTAGAACTGACGCTTGTCCTGGCATTGACCCTCTTGGGTCACCGAGAACCAAGGTCCTCTACAAGCTTGGAGACCTTTGGAGCAGATACCCTTGGTGCCGGCACCAAGGCCAACATCCATGCCGAACCCGCAGTCTAATCTGAGGTCGCCACTGATGCTGAAACTGTCATCCGCACTGAGGCTGACTCGGACGATCAGGAGAAACCATACCTACAGAGACTGCAGGAACAGCTGGATGCAAGACAAAAGCCACTGTTCATCCATCCACAGATAGGGAGGATCACCATGAAGCTCCCATCAACAACACCCTTGGAGATTTTGTCTCAGAAATAAAAATAAATAAAAAACTGACTTTTTCAAGACTGCTGCCATTGGAGCAGTCTCCAGCTCCTAATCCTACGACACAAAGATAGGCACACCATCCTTCTCCCTTGTGTTCCAATTCTTCCTCCTTTTCCATCTCCTTCACAGGCACCACCACCTCCCAGGTTACCACCTTCATTGCTTCCGCAGTTACCAGTGGGGTCCCCCACTCCGCCTCGCATTAATGAAAGTTTTAACTATTGCCGTTGCACTATTATTTGCAATCACAATAGCTCAAACTTTCAATAATGCGAGACCTATTGCATTGCAAATGCTAGTTTTTTTCTTGTTGTAGGAAACTGGGTTTGTTTTGCCCAACCTCCCCCCCCGCCCCCTGTTTTGCCTCCTTTCTAGCTATTAGATGCTGGTTTTTAACTCTGACTGTGCACTGAGTACTGCTAACTAGACGTCAGTACCAGTGCTCCTTCCTAAAAACAAAGCATGTCTGATTGTTTTACAATTGGCACAGGACTTTAGCATCCCTGTAAGTCCCTAGTACCCATTCGCCGGTACCTAGTGAATGGGTACTAAAGAGGCTCCCTATGGGCTGCAGCATATCTTTTGCTATTCTAAGGGACCCACACACAAATTGCATACAGACTGCCACTGCAGATTGCATGACATGGTACAAACCATGAGCGAAAACATGACATGGTACACTCCTGTGTTCCGTGCCAAAGTCACTGCATTTAATATAGGCAAGTCACCCCTACAGCAGGCCTTTGAGCCTCAAGGACGGGTGCATTCGATTTTATTTGAGGACGTATCCGCATGAGCTGATATGCCCCTGTGATATCTAGTTTTATTACTTGATATTGCAAGTTAGCAGGGAAGCCATGGGCACTGGTCAAAACGAGTTACCCAGCTGCATAACGAGTTCACTGAAACATATGATGTTTGGCTTCAAACACCTTGTATTCAACCCACACTGATTTCAGTGAGGGATTTATTAATACATGCCCTCAGAGAGTACTAGTAGTCTGGCTATCAGCCGTCTTCAGCCAGGATAGCTTGCTGTTCACCCTATGTGGGAAGGGTATACCCAGGCGTGGGTCCCGTGCTCACTACGCCACTGGAGTCCAGCTATCCTGGCTGAAGACGGCTGATAGCCAGAAACCGGTCCTAGGATGCTTGATTCCGGTCCAGGGAAGACCAGGCTTGGCAGTTCGGTCTGGACTGTTCCCATGAGGCACAGGGTCAAGACTGATTTGCATATGGCCATGTCTGAACTGGGGTGGCTTGGTGAGCAAAATAACGATGGATTAAACCCAGATCTGTGACTGGGGGTGAATGTTTTGCCATTGTGCAACATTCCGTCCATCATCTTGTGTGTTTTGCGGTTTCATACCTCCTCCAGCTGGAATGCTAGTAAATCAGCATATCAAGGCCTGAGGCTTCAAACCCTCTGCCGGCTTTCATATGCGAGCCAGGCTTCTCCCAGACCTGGAGGATGCCATCCCCTGAGCCCCATTTGGCACAAGGACTGGCAGAAAAATAGCTAGTCAGGAGGTGTGTGACTACCAGACTGGACACACCTCTAGAGTGGGCAACCTGAAGTGAACACAAAAGAAAGGATTCCACCATCTTGAGTGTGGTGGAAATAGGAATACTGGGACAGGATGATGCCCACTCCCTGCACGAAGTGGTCATCTATGGGGGTGTGGTACACCTGGGGGAAGTAGCCCATTGGCTACTACCCTTCATACCCCTTGATGCTCCTAAATTAAGTATTTAGGTAGCCCTCTGACACCGGGAAATCCATGTAGTCTGCTTGAAAAAGCGAGAAGGGCAAAGAAGAACCTTTAACGTGAGAACTGAGGACTTCACCACCAATCTGTGTTAAACCCTGCCTTGCTGCTGGACTTCGACATTTGCAGGGATCCGGCTCATCCAAAAAGTGATGTCTCCTCCCAAAGCAGAGGAAGAGCGACCCACGACATCATCTTGCCAGCAATACCTCCCTTGGAGTAGAGGAGCTGCTTCCCTGGATCTGCAGGCACCAAAAAGCATATGCGCAGCCCACTGTGTTGCTGACTGTCTGGCCCACCGAAGGAGCAGTGCAGCAGGAGAAGGTCTTCAGGCTCCAGAAGGTCAGACCCATCTCCTTACCAAATTTAGACGAGCCTGGGCCCTCGGGAGCCGCCCGGCACCAATACCCTGGATACCAGAACAGTGACAACAACCTAGGCTTGTTGTTGGTCCAATCCGGACTACAACGGCACCAAGACAGACAGACCGATCGCCGAGACACTTCGGAAACCGCAAGGTAAGCATCGAGAGTGGCCCTGCTGCCCTGGTCTCCCCTCTTCTCCTGATCACCGGATACAGAGACTGAACCTCTGACATCCACAACCAGACACCGGAAAGCACTACTGCACACGAGCCCCACAACACAAGTCAAGGTGAACCAACGGTGCCAACAGGGTCCAAGACCGTCTAAATTTGAGCCTTCCACCCCTGCTCCATACTTACCTTAAGTCCAGAAGAACAGTCCTATAAGTCATTGACAAGTGAACATGTGCATTATATGTTTCTTTCCCATAGGACAGTGGTTCCCAAACTGCGCTATGGCACCCTGGGGAGCCGTCAAACCTAGCCAGGTGAGCCGGGCACCAAGCACTTTAATGCATTTAATGCATTTAATGTTGAAGGGTTTTTTGGCTCCAGTTAAACAAATTAGACTTAAACGCATGATGTCGATATTTTGTAAGTGGCATGCCTAAAGCTGTGAATGTAGTGCTTAACTGATGGCATGTCGAGGGAGATGACCTCCATATTTCACTGGATCCCCACATTCCAACGCTCCCAAAGTAAGTGGAAGATACCTGACTTACTTTTAGTTTCTTGTTTTTTTCAAAATGCATTTGACACCAATGCAAGTTAGCAGGAAGGTACAGTTGTCCTGTCTATTAAACACACTAAGTATTATGTAGTATTGACATTTGTTGTTGAATCATAGGTACTTATTTCTTTCAGTATACACACATTTCCAGACAGGCCTGCTCTCTCTTTGAGCACAGGGACTTTAAACACCATATACAGCATAATGTCAACGTTTAGAAGTAAGAAAGTAGGACGTTTAAACAAATGCATCTGAGGAATTTATTTTAAGTTTGTGGATTTGGAGGCAATTATAGGGTGGACACAGCAAAAATCAATCTGTATGTGGTTTAAAAACTAATGAGTCACCCTGCTGAGACAGGTGTGTTGGCACGTATGACATGGGTTGAACGGAAGTGCATGCAAATATTTCTCAAGCAGAAACAGTTTGCCAATGGGGCCTATATGCATAGAGGTGCTATTCTGATAGATACATCTGCCGTGTGGATTCCTCACCTTGTGAATATCCCCTTGCGTCAGCAACATTCGGAAATTCTTTTTGTAGCTTCGCGCCGACGTGGACTTGGACGTCATAGAGGCACGGCATCGCTCGCGACTCCGCTGACGTCACCGACGCCTATAATAGGCCCACGCCGGCGTGATGACATCAGTTCCCTTTTTTCTGCGTCGTCGACGCTAACGGTTTTCTGGGATCGTACTGTAGCTTCACAGTAACTTTGTTACTATTATTCTATTACTGTGTCTATCTCTAATTTCTTCGAGATGTCGTCGAAGAAGACTGGTTTTAAGGCTTGCGGAGAATGTGGCAAGACGATGTCTATTACCGACCCGCATGAATGCTGCGTCTGGTGCCTGAGTTCCGACCATGACGTCGAGGATTGCCCTTGCTGCAAGAAGATGACCCCGAAGGCTTTACGAGAGAGGGAGACGAAACTTCTCGTAGCAAAACTAAAGGAAAAGAGAGTTAAAAAGTCTTCGAAGTCTCGATCTCGACGTTCGAGGTCGAGGTCTCGCTCGAGGTCGCACTCGGAGTCGTCTTCGGCTCATGCTTCGAAATCTTCGAGGAAGAAGCACAAGAAGAGGAGCCATGACTCACGTCATCACTCAGAAAAGGACCATAGTTCAAGACCGAAGTCCCAGGTCAAACTTCTGAGTAAGGAGGTGGAAGTTTCGAAGTCGGAAGATCATAACTCCGTTGGTGAGGCTTCGCATCCGAATTCGCCCGAGTCTCAGAAGCAGGTCCATTCTCCAGTTCCATCCAATCCTTCTGGTCAGGAGGATGAAGGTGAGGAGCAGGGGGCTGGTGAAGTCGAAGTTCCGGTACCTGCGGGTTCGTCGACCCCGGTTCCTGGACTCGATGAAGAGGTCGACGTCGTATCGACTCCGCCTCCTCAGGAACAACCAAGAGGTCCATATCCGGATTTTCCGACTCCAGGTCAGGATCCTTCTCAGTTCCTGAACGCCATGTTTGGAGTTCATTCCAGGGCAATGTTCCCGTCTGGTGCACCTGTTGGTCCCACGGGTCCTATGGCTTTTAACTTGGGTGTTCCCCAGGCTTGTGCCCCTGCGCCCTTCATGCCTTTTATGCCGGCTATACCACCGCATTGGCACTTTCCAACACCTCCTGTGTCGTCGACGCCGAAGCGCACGACCCCGACTCCGTCGACGCCGATTCCATCGACGCCGGTGCCTACGACTCCGAAGCAGGATTCTGTTCGACCTCGGGTGAAACGACCTCATCCGACTTCGGGCTCGACGCCGGCCCCGACCCCGTTGGAGTCGGTTACGAATCCGTCGACTTCTATCGTGAAGGAAAGGTCACGAAGAGAGGCTCAGAGACTTCTGGAAGAAGAAAGATATCAGTATACTGATACTAAAGAAGGGGAGTTACAGGATTCTGAAGATCCTTTTGAGGACTTGGGTGAGGCCAGTGGGCTTGAACTGTCTCCTGAGTGGGATTTGACTTCAGTGTCAAATGTACCATCGAAAGATGTGGTTCCTTATCACACCGTTATTAAAAAAGCAGCGAGTTTATTGAACATTACTCTGCCCACTACTGATTATAAGCCAAATATTTTAACTGAGGTTCTTCATTCACCCTCTTCTGTTATTGAGCCTATGTTACCCTTCAATGATGCCTTATCTGAGCCCATCTATGAAGTCTGGAAGAAACCTTTGTCTGCTCCTGCAGTTTCTAGGACAGTGGCGAGGAGGTACAGAGTTGCTCCAGGTGACCCTGAATTCTTGTCAACACACCCCCTGCCTGAGAGTTTAGTTGTACAGGCTGCCTGCTCGAAAAGGTCTGCTGGTGCTTTTCCGCAGGTTCCTGGGGATAAGGAATCCAGGAAGCAGGATCAAACCGCTAAGAAAGTCTTCTCTTCAGCCAGTATGGCGCTTAAGTCAACTAACGCAACTTGTCTGATGGGGAGGTATATTCATGCCTTGATGGATTCTGTCAAGCAGTTGATTCCGAAAATCCCTGAGGAAGAGAAGAAAGATTTTCAGGAGGTGATATCGGACACTCAAGCAGCTGCGAGACAAGTGATTCAGAGTGGTCTGGACACTGCTGATTCGGTGGCGAGGGTCATGGGTTCTTCCGTGGCCACTAGGAGGGCTGCCTGGCTTAAATCATCGGAGTTCTCTGCAGACGTTCAGTCTGTTTTGATGGACTTACCTTTTAATGGCTCAGGATTATTCGGCAAGAAAGCTGATGCTGCCTTGGAACGTTTTAAAGACAGTAGAGCCACTGCGAAATCTTTGGGTCTCCAGTCCAGGGGTACTACTGGAAGACGCTTCAGAGGGTTTGGCAGATCTTCCTTTCGTTCTTACAGACCATCTCCGCAGCAGCCGCAACAGCAGCAGAATACGCTGTACAAGTCGTACAGGGGCAGGCAAAGATCCCGCCCTAGAGGTCGTCAAGCTTCCTCCTCCTCTTCCTCCTCCCCTTCCCAACCCCCTGCCAACGCAGCAAAGCAGCCCTAGATCCGCCATTCCGGATCATGTGGTCCCAGTGGGGGGTCGGCTTACACATTTTCTACAAGATTGGGAATTAATAACATCGGATCTTTGGGTTCTCAATCTTGTGGAGAATGGGTATGCACTTCCTTTCCAGGAGTTCCCTCCCAATTACCCTCCTTGTCAGGGTTATTGTTCGGAGGACCACCTGCTTCTCCTGCAGGAAGAAGTCCTGGCATTGTTCCGAAAAGGTGCGTTAGAGGTGGTTCCGGAGCAGGAAAGGGGTCAGGGGTGCTACTCCCGGTATTTCCTGATCCCCAAGAAAGATGGCAGGCTTCGGCCAATCCTGGACCTCAGAATTTTGAACCTTTACCTGAAACAGGAAAAGTTCAAGATGCTCACTCTTGCACAGGTTCTTCAAGCGCTGCTGGAAGAAGACTGGATGGTGTCGATCGACTTGCAGGATGCATACTTTCATATTCCCATCTTGAAGTCTCACAGAAAGTATCTCCGTTTTACGGTTGGGTCACAACACTACCAGTTTGTGGTCCTTCCGTTTGGTCTTACTACTGCACCTCGAGTTTTCACCAAGGTGATGGCAGTGGTGGCAGCTCATCTCAGGAGAACGGGGATACACGTGTTTCCGTATCTAGACGACTGGCTGATCAAAGCGGAGTCGCCGGGGAAGGTGCTCCATCATCTGCAGGAGACAACTCAGTTGTTGCACAGGTTGGGTTTTTCGATAAATGTACCCAAGTCTCACCTGGTGCCCTCCCAGCGCAACCTGTTCATAGGTGCGGTACTGGACACTACTGTATGTCGTGCATTCCCTCCGCCTCAAAGGATTCGCGACATACAGGAAATGATTCCTTTGTTCTACAATGGAGCGGTCGTTCCAGTCCTGAAGGTTCTTCGCCTGCTCGGTCTGATGGCTTCTTGCATTCTGTTGGTCAACCATGCACGCTGGCACATGAGGGCACTCCAGTGGTGCCTCCGCAGGCAGTGGTATCGGCACAACGGAGATCTCAAGGAGTCAGTGAGGATCTCCAGAGAAACTGCAGCGGATCTGTCTTGGTGGAGCGTGGAAGGCTATCTGTCTCAAGGAAAGCCTTTCCAACTGCCTCCATCGGTTGTCACAGTGATATCGGATGCGTCCACTCTCGGGTGGGGTGCTCATCTGGAGGACCTGGAGGCCAAGGGTCTTTGGTCTCCAGAGGAAAGGTTGCTTCACATCAACCTTCTAGAATTGCGGGCAATACGTCTGGCGCTCAAGGCCTTCCTCCCTTCCCTTCGCGGTCAGTCGGTTCAGGTCCTAACGGACAACACGACCGCAATGTGGTACATCAACAAGCAGGGAGGAGTAGGGTCGCAGTGTCTCTGCAAAGAGGCTCTGCGTCTCTGGTCCTGGGTTCAGGACCATCAGATTTGTCTGATGGCAAATCATCTGGCCGGGGTTCAGAACGTTCGTGCAGACAGTCTCAGTCGGCAGTTCTCTGCCGATCACGAGTGGAGGCTCCATCCAGGGGTAGTTCACGACATCTTTCAGATGTGGGGGATGTAGGAGAGTAGGGTCTGCAATCCTATGATCACCCAGATTTTTGCTTTTTGCTTCACTGGTTTACGACTTTCCCTGGCTGTGGGCCTGCTAATCAGACCCACAGCCTAGCTGTTCTCTCTACTCCAAATTGTACCCAGGTACTGAATTGGCACTGGGCCCTCTCCAAGTCCCTGTACCCAGGGCTGAGGTGTACCCAGAAGTCTCCCAGGGGCTGCAGCATGTATTATGCCACCCCTGAGTTGACTAACTAAATCTGACACAACTGGCTGCACGACAGCTGGGGCAAGGTGGTGTAATCACCCTTTGCTTTAGATATAGTATTCCTATATCTAAACCTACAATGGACACCTATATTCCTATCAGTCACTCCTATGGCAGGCCTTAACAATCCTGAAGGCAGAGTGCGTGGAATAAGGTGAAATGGTGCTCTGGCATGAGCTGAGCCCGTTTGCAGCTTGCGGAACCAAGTCCTAATAGCTGTTCCATGATAACGCATACCATATACTCTTAAGTGCATTATAATCCTCGCGGTTATGTGCCAACTCTGGTATCGCTTTATCAAAACATGTTGAGTAAGGTGTCATACGAATTGGAATACTAACCCCTCGCCAATTCTGGCGACGGGGTTAGCATTCCACCCTTCTAGAGGGACACGACATGTATGTAACCTGTAACCCCGGTTAAAGTCAGACATAGCCTCAGCTCCACAAGATGGATGCTGCCACCGAGACACAAGTCTGCCCTCCTGCTGCTGGGAGTCCTCCCAGCACAGGAGGCAAGGACAAAGGGTTTCCTGCCAGGGGCGGTGCCAGCACCGTCCCAGACAGGATTTTGTGTATCCTAGGTAGGCAGGGCTTTAGAGGAAGGTGACTGCAAGTGGCACCCCGGTGCTCACTGTGCATAGGCCGGCTTGAACCAGTTCCAGGGGCACTCCAGCCCCTGATCTGGGGAAAGCCCGCCAAAGGAGAGGGGTGTAACCACCCCCCTCCTAGTCCCACCCATAGGGCAGGACTTAGTCGCGTGCCAGCCCCCTTTTGCAGGATAAAGGTAGGAGCAGGCCCCCTTCCAAATTAGATCATCTTTGAATCCTGAAACTACTTTCCACGAAAGGAACTCAAGACTTCTTCCTAAGATTTCTCCCTTGTGACTAAGGAGTAGTCACCCTGCAGCAGCAGGCACCAACCAAGCATCGCGGTCTGCTGTAAGTCCCCTCACCGGATCAAGACTGCCCAGCTCGACGAGAACCGGCTTCCCTGGCACCTCTGACCACTACCTGCATCATCAGCCCAGCTGTGATTCGTGGGTGTGACGAGACCTCGAGGGACCGGCCATCTTCCAAGACTGCACGACGCTTGACCAGCACGACTCCCGACCGAGTGCTTTGGGGTAAGAGAAGCCCCAACCCTGAGCAGCTCCAGCACCGAAGTTCAGCTCCCCTGCATCCACGAGATCTGCGTGGGGACCTTCTGCTCTTTGCTGCTCACCGCGTTGTCCAGGTCGCTTGCCCGTTGGCTAGTGGCCCTCTGACGACGAATTTCAACGACAAACACCGCTGGTCTGGTTGCTCCAGACTGGCCCTTGCTCCCCTCCAACAGAGGAGCACCCTGGACCCTCCTGCTCCACTCCAGACGCCATTTTAAGTCCACCGCGTGGGCTTGCATTTGCCAAGACTTGTTGCCCCAATCCTGGGTCCAGCGACGTCGACAGCAGATATCTTCGTGGGACAGCTCGCACCTCCATCCTGGTCGCCGACAACGCCTCCTGGTCCGAGAGACTGCAGAGCCCAGCAGCGCCCACTCACCTGGTTGAGGTGACTTCGTCCGGTGCCACTCTGGTGCCCACCTAAATGACTGGCTAGTGATTCAGAACTTGGTCCCCTCTGCTTACAGGTCTTCCTCTTCCCGATCCAGGCTTGGATCCCCAAGAACTTCTTAACTGGTCTCCTGCCAGCAACTTCTTTCTTCAGGCTCCTGGTTCATCAATGAAGAAACCCGACGACATTTGAACCCTATGCAGCCGCAGCCCCTGGGCTAGGTAAACCGAGTACTCCGGTGCTCCAGCGTAGACCAACTCTCTAAGTGTCTAGATCCACTTTCGTTTTTGACCTACCTAGTCGGGTTCGCCCGAAAACACTAACTTTGCTTTTACTAGCCTCCATAGACTTTTTCCCGCCTTACGCGTGAGAGTTCCCACTCTGCACACGACGTCCCTAGGCCTCCTGCTTGTAATCTAAAGGTTCAGTAGTCCAGTCCTAGCGATCCTAAAGCCTATGAGAATAGTGACTTACCTGCTAGTATTTCGCATTCCACTTGTATAGTATATGGTTTTTCGTGCCCCTCGGGCATTTGTGTAAATTGTGCGACTTTAAATATTTCTTTAAGAGTTTTGTTGTGTGCTTAGCTCCCTGTCTCATAAAGAGCCAGGGTAGTCTTGTTATAAATAAATATACTTTATTTTTTATAACAACTTGTGTGGTGTCCTTTCACTTGGTGTTCAAGGGGTATATGTGATGGTAAAACAGCTGGCTTAACACGCCCTCTAGAGTTTAGCCTAAAGACTGCACGTGTCCATGCTACTAGGATAGCTGGTCTATCAGGTTGACTTACAACCAAACATCAATAAGGGTTGTTTGGACTGATACATAGTGTTCACTAGAATAGTGAGCACTGCATATCAGGCCAACTTCTCACAGGGGACTCCTCGGGTGGACCTGTTCGCCACTCGCGAGAATGCTCACTGCCTGTCATTCTGCAGTCTCCAGTATCCGATGCAAGGAGCCTTGGGGGACGCGTTTCAGTTGAGTTGGGACTCGCAACTCCTTTACGCGTTTCCTCCCATACCTTTGATTCCTCGGGTTCTGAGGAAAATTCGCCAAGACCGGGCCCAAGTTATATTGATCGCCCCGGATTGGCCAAGAAGGGTGTGGTACTCAGACCTTCTCCACCTTTCCTCTCACCCGCCGCTCCGTCTCCCTCACAGGGCAGATCTCCTCTCTCAGAGGGAGGGGCAGGTTCTACACCCCCACCTCCAGACCTTACACCTTCATGCCTGGAGATTGAACGGGGCAACCTGAGTTCTTTTTCTCTCCCGCCTGATGTAGTGGATGTCATTTTGTCTGCCAGGCGTGACTCCACTAAGTCCATCTATTCTTATAGGTGGTCGAAATTTGTTACTTGGTGCAGAGAGAAGTCTTTAGACCCTTTGAGGGCCCATTTATCTGATGTTCTCCAGTTTGCCCTTTCTCTGGCACAGCAGGGTCTTGCTGTTGCCACGGTGAAGGGTTATCTGTCTGCGCTGTCGGCTTTTATTTGTTTGCCTGACCAGCCCTCTCTTTTTAAATCTCCTGTAGTTTTAAGATTTTTGAAGGGCCTCACAAATAAGTTCCCACCTACTCCTTTTATTGTTCCTCAGTGGGATTTAAATCTTGTATTGACATTTTTGATGGGTGCTCCTTTTGAGCCTCTTCACAAATGTCCTATGAGGCTTCTGACTTTCAAAACGGTTTTCCTCGTTGCAATAACCTCGGCAAGGAGGGTAAGTGAGCTTCAAGCTCTTAGTCACAAGCCCCCTTTCTTGACCATTCATGCTGATCGAATGGTTCTTAGGACCAGGGCTGCTTTTCTGCCAAAGGTGGTGACTCCTTTCCACCTTGGTCAATCCATTACCCTTCCTACCTTTTATCCTCCCCCACACCCTTCCAAGGAGGAGGAGAGATTACACCGTCTTGACCCCAAGAGGGCGGTGTCTTTTTACCTGGACAGAACTAAAGACTGTCGAGTGGATGACCAGCTCTTCATTGGCTTTGCTGGCTGCAAGAGAGGAAGAGCGGTCCATAAGAGGACTTTGTCAAGGTGGATCGTCCTGTGTATTAAGATCTGCTACTCTTTGGCGGGTAAGGAACCACCAGAGGGTATAAGGGCTCATTCTACAAGAGCTAAGTGTTCGACCTCAGCATTGGCTAGAGGTGTGCCTGTAGAGGATATTTGTAGAGCGGCAACTTGGTCTTCCCTCCACACATTCGCGAAGCATTATTGCTTGGATTCCGAAGTGAGGAGGGACGGTCACTTTGCACGCTCTGTCCTTCAGGATTTCCTGGTCTAGAAGAGTGGACACCCTCCGGGAGTGGGGACTGCTGTGGGAATCTATTCACAAGGTGAGGAATCCACACGGCAGATGTATCTATCAGAAGAACAAGTTACTTACCTTCGGTAACGCTTTTTCTGGTAGATACAATATCTGCCTGTGGATTCCTCACTGACCCACCCGTCTCCCCGTTGTCCACTCTTCTATGCCAGATTTTCTATTATGTATTTGTTCTATTTTCAAATGTTTTGTTGCATTTGCTTCACACTGTGTGTGTTTCCTTGATATTTATACTGCGTATACTGGGTATATGTCTACTGTCATTGGTCCGTCCGTGTGCCTCGAAGGCACGGAAAAAAGGGCGGAACTGATGTCATCACGCCGGCATGGGCCTATTATAGGCGTCGGTGACGTCAGCGGAGTCGCAAACGATGACGTGCCTCTATGACGTCCAAGTCCACGTCGGCGCGAAGCTACAAAAATAATTTCCGAATGTTGCTGACGCAAGGGGATATTCACAAGGTGAGGAATCCACAGGCAGATATTGTATCTACCAGAAAAAGCGTTACCGAAGGTAAGTAACTTGTTCTTTAGCACTGTAAGTGGGATAAAAATGTTTGAGAGAGTACTCTTAAAAAAAAAGGCATGGGCAAAGAAGTGTAACTACGAATATTTTATTAGAAGCGCCACCATAGTAATACGAAACACCCTGTGTATATAATTATAATACCATCATCATCTTCATCCCAATTATTTTCAGGGAGAAAAATGCAAGTACTCCTGAGGCTGAGCTTACAGCCCCCTCCCCCCCCCCACCCCCTTCCGAAAAAAAGTAACAGTGGGGAGCCAGGGGCGATAGCCAATGGGTCAAGGGAGCCGCGGGTCGAAAATGTTTGGGAACCACTGCCATAGGATAACATTGCTGCTACAAATACAAGTGTATTTCAGTATACTTAAAAACTGTTAACTCAAAGTACTTACTCGATTACAATGATCTTGGTGTTGTTGTCTAAATTCGTTTAAATATCTGATCTCTATATAAATTATCGGATTTCTTTGTGTGTCTCTTTTACTGACTCCGTGTGTGCAGTAAATGCTTAACCCTATCCTCTGGTAAACCTAAACTGCTCACCCCCACTACCAGAAAAGAGAGCATTTGGGATTATTTTTATAGCCCTAGTAAACCAGCAAGGGTCTCCTGGACTCTCTGCACAGTGTACCTCATTTTGGTGCACTATCTAGAGAGCCAGCTTCCTACGCTTGTATGCTAGGGTTTTGAGGTGAGGTGCCAATCTTGAGCGGAGGTTCCTTTGTTGTATGTATTTAGTGATTTTATTCCTGAGAAAGTAGTCCCATTCCATGTATTGCTTTGTGGCTGATTCAAAGCAGCTTGAAGGTGGATCTTCTGGCTGCTGGTAACCAATGCAGGACCCTCAAGGTAGGGGAGATGTGAGCTTGTGGCTTTACATATAGGAGTAGTCTGGAAGCAGACTTGTATATTTTTTGTAGTTTTTTCATAGTTGATAAAGATGATCTGTGGATGAGGCCATTGGCGTAATCAAGTTTAGAGATAGAACCCTGGACCTTGTGTGGGAAGATGTGTCGCAGAGTTTTCATGATAATGAGGTTTGATCTTGCTTGGGCATTCATTGATAATTTGGAGATGACATAACACCTGAACTTATTTAATTATTTCTCTCTTCTATATTGTCTATAACAACATATGTTTAATTTTAGTTATGTGTACAAAACAGCCCACAAGAGGCACGAAATATGCTTCTGCAGAATCCACAGTTGGCGTATGCTTTACTTCAAGCCCAGGTGGTGATGAGGATCGTGGATCCAGAGATTGCTGTGGTAAGTATCTCTTCTTTCACACTTCTTATCTGTCTTGGGACGTTTAGAGTTGTGTAGAGACACCAGTTTAATATCCAAACTCGCTTCACATGAATTTATTGTTTTTTCTTCCACCTTCAACCCTCAGAAAATCCTACATCGTCCAACAATTGTCCCGCCTCTTAACCAGCAGCAGCCCCCAGGCCCTGCAGGCTCTGCCCCGAATCCACAGACGAATCCGCCAAATCCTGCAGGGTCTCAACCTCCGCAAATGGTAAGGAACTGAAACAACCATCTCCATTTTCCTAGATGCATCCCTGTTACCTTCAGCTTTTAGACTGGTACAATGTAAACTTGTTTAAGACTGACAGCCCTTTAGTGCTAACATGCTAATTGAATAGTTTGGAGACAACATACGCTATAACATAGGAAAAAACAATATACTTAGTAACAAGATTATACGTTAATGATAGTTAAAACCTGTTTTTAAAGGTAGTACAGTGATTATGCATTTTCATGCATCAAGGATGCGTCGGTGATGCAAACGTTTTGCGACGGGAAAGTCCACGCAGTAGAGGTGATGGGTTGTTTCTCCTAGGACCACTGATGGGATGGCAGAGCACCTTCAGGCCTATTCCAAAGGGTCCAGGACTGGGGTGGCACAAGTTGGCAGAGTAGGACTCACGGTTGCAGAGTTCAGTTGCTGGTTATAAGAGACTAGCCTTTGGAATCACTTTGGTGATACTGAGTATAGGTTGCAGGTCCAGTCCTTCTCACCCAGGCAAGAGGGCAGCAGGTCAGCACAGCAGGTAAGCAGTCCTTCAGTTCAGTGGTTCAGCAGAGTGGCAGTCCTTTCAGCAGCAGCACATCCGTCCTCCTGGCAGAGTCTTCCACAAGTTCAGAAGTGTACTGACAAGTGGAAGTATAAAGTTGATTCTCTTTGAAGTGCTCAGATTGGCTGCCTCCCGTGCCCTGCCTCCAGACTAACTGTAGGGGGTATGCAGTCCTTTGTGTGAAGACAGGACACAGCCTTTTCGGGTGTAAGTGGGGCTGTGCCTAATTCCGCCCTCCCATCCTGCCAGTGATGGCCCATCCAGGCACAACTAAGCGTTCTATTGTGTGTGGCGTTGAGGAGAAAAACACAAAGGCCAACTACACCCAGCTGTGTGACCCAGCGACGGGCTGCAAGCATTTTATGGCTAAGGCAGGAAAATATTAACTTTCTAAAAGTGGCATTTTCAAAATCGTAATTGGTAATCTGACTTTACCATAAAAAAGAATTCTCATTACAGTTCCAAAGACACCAAACATGAACTCTTTACCTGTTCCCATTTGGCAACTATCCTTATTAAATGTAATAAGGTAACCGCAATGTTATACTATGGAAGAGGTATGAAAAGCAAATTTGAAGAGTTGAAGAGTTTTTTTTACTTTCGGTACAGGTAAAACTTAAAAGTACATGTTTTACTTTTTAAATATATTTCACCGTCACTTGTGGGCTGTTTAGGGTCTACTCTAGGGGTGAGGTATATGTATTAAAAAGGAAGTTTTAGGCATAGCAAAAGGTCTATTTTTACCAGGGCAACATGGCAGTTCACAAAGGCACACAGGATGCAATGGCAGTCCCGAGACATATTTAATGGCTGCATACCCACTAGTAGCATTCAATTTACAGGCCTTGGGCACAGGTAGTATCACTTTACTAGTGACTTACTAGTAAATTAAATATGCTAGTTGGTGAGAAACCAATGTTACCATGTTTTAAGGAGTGAGGACACACAATTTCACTGGTTAGCAGTGGTAAAGTGCACATAGTCCTAAGGCCAACAAAAACGAGATCAGAAAATAAGGTGTAGGAAGGCAAAACGTTAGGAGTAAGATGACCCTAAGGCAGACGGATCTAACTATCTTCAGGCAGCATTTTCGACTCCACCTGCAGGCCTGCCAGGAAGGATTCTCTACTAATCTTGTAAGCCATTTAAGATGTAGACGTTTCCTCCAAGATTTAAACCTCTTTTCAGCTTTCTCTGTCTACGGTAAGGTGACAACCCATTGTTAGTTGTGGTCTTTGCAAAAGTATGGCACAAATGTGAAGCACTCTTTGAGCCATATAGAGTGCCTTATGTTTTTTTATTATGTTTCCTCGCTAAGTGCAGTAGAGTCCAAGTAATTGACAAACACTGCTATAGTAATAGCCAGTGACTTAACACAACAAAGTATTAACTAGCCAAGACCTGCAGGAGCATGAAATAAAAAAAACATTTTGCTTCCGTTGTAGCATTAGATGAGAAGCTGCATTTTGGCTGCATTGGAGGCATTCCAATAATGCATAGCAGTCTGAACACTCAAGACATTGGGTACACCAGTGTTCCATGGAGCTGGAGAGAAAAAGTGTATGGTGAAGTCATTAATTCAAAGCATTTTACAGAAGTAAGTGATTCTGTGACATACTCACATGTAAGTTTGCAGGCTGCTCTTGGCATTGCAAACTTCGTCAAAGATGCTTTGGTGGGTTTGTTACTTGCAGAGCAAATTATGTCTTGAGAAGACAGAGTTGGCCAATAAACAATAACTTCTTGACATTGAAAAGATAAGCAAGATATTCAAGTCCGGATCAGCTTAGAAGTGACAAAGTTGGGTTTTTCAGAAAATAGTCTTGAAGTAAGCTTTTATGTTAAGAAGTATACATACAGAAACGCAGAGTGCTACCTCGGTCGAAAAATCTTAATGTTTGGCTGTTATCTTAAAGGACAATGTGCGAGTTAACTCATTATCCTAGACACTGCCTCTGTGTTTTTGCACCGTCGGATTTTCTCTGTATTGAAAGGTACTGTGTCTTCAAAGTGTTTTAATACTCGTTATTGTAGCTTTTAGCATGGTAGCTTACAAGATTGTGTAGTTCAGGAATTATCATAGAAACAGTAACGCAGGCTCCGATGTTTTCGGCGGCTGCTTAGTTAGGTTTTAGTGCAGCGGCAAATGCTGTAAAACAATTTCAGCGTCATTTGTTCAATTCACAACGGGTCCTCTCTTTTCAGGTGGTCTTCTCAAACTATTAGAGAATGTTGAGAAAAATGTGTTACTCATAGTTTGGACCAAAAAACGAATAGCCAGTGTAATGCAAAAAATATTCAATATGAATGATTGTCTGTCTTTTAACTCCGCTATAGCCATGTCGGTGTGCTTTACCCACCTTGCCAAATCTACATGATCTACAAAACATTAAAGAGCATTATATTGGTTGGTAGAAGAAACCTTTTAATGAGATGTACTGCTTATGAAACCTATCTTGTCATCTGATTTCAAGACCCTTGCTGTGGAAAAATGGCGATAAGTTCAGTTAATTTAAACCAGGCTGGGGAGTTTCCAGTGCAGTAGAGAAAAAACGACATCTTTTTGCCTCATGTGCAAAACATTTCAAAAGCTGATCTTTGCAATATTGAAAGGCTGCAACGGTTAATGTGAATGCGTTTTGCCCATTCTTTCCTGTTTAGTTTGGCATAGAGGCTTGTCACAAGGTTTTTAGTTGTGTTTGATCATTTTGATTGATGTTAGTTAAAAAAAGGTTGTGTTTTTTCAGACTCTGGTCTCCCATCCCACGTCTTGGTTCTTCTCACATTCAGGGCTAGACTGGATACCAGCATTAGCCCTGTCAAAACTGTTCAATACTACCCCACATTTCAGGAGGCCAAGATTAGAATGGGGCCATGAGGGCATTAATGGTTGAGCCGTGGTTGCCAATTCTGTCCTGAAATCAGCACTATAATTTAACCCACTGGCAAAAGTAATTCTTTATTAATTTCCGTCCTCTCTTTTCTCTCTTCACTTAATCAGCTCCCTCCTTTTTCACCATTTAAGTGTGACTGTCCTTCAATCTTACAGTTTGAACTAGTCTTGAATGCTCCTTCCTATTGAGGAATTGGAAAGTGAGATGTGAGGGGCATGTAGGAGGCACAGTCCTGGGCTCAGAGGAGTGTCACATGAGTTTTGATGCATGTACAGCTGGTGTTGCTATAGCCACATAGTGCAGGTTGACGGGCTGAAGAAGGAATGTAGACAATATTAAAACTGTTGACTAACCCTTTTCAGCATGTTACAACTCATTTTTCTGTCGATTCAATGCATATCAATACATGGGAATACTCTGGTAAAGACCATTTATTAGGCTGTACGGAGGATGTTGGGGAACATCCTGAGATGCTGTATATTAATAAGGTATCCCTCACTTCTCTGTATGCTCTTTGTGCATCTTTTGAGTTATTGATGAGGGCTTTTTCTGATTTACCTGTACAGAGTGGAATGCATGTAAATGGCGCACCTCCACTGATGCAGCCTTCACCAATGCAGAGTGGACTACAGGCACCGGGACCCATGCCATCCTCATTACCAGGTCCTGTACCTGGCGCTCCGGGAGGTCAGTTGATTTATTTGTTTCTTAATCTTGAAATTCATTCATTGTTGAAATGGTGCAAAATGGTATTTGATCCATGATGTCTAAAGTGTTTGGATAACCCAGGATGCTACAGGGTTCTGGTGAAGCCAGGAGTTGCACACAACCTTGTGTCGATTGAAATTGGATGGCAAAGATGAACAATTTTGCTAATTTTATTTTGATATACATTTCCTTCAAAGTCTAGCTCTTCTCCATTGATGGAACAGTTTTGGTAAATTAGTGATATGATTCATGTGATCACAATGGTACTAAACGTTCATTGGGCTAAACGTTCATTGGTCAGAAATTACAGCAGCCTAGGCGAATTTCCACCTATTATTTGTGGTAAGCTGAATGAACCTTGTCTGTAATGTGCATTGTTGGGCATCATCAATCCATTCACCTAATAATAGTTTGGATTTGTTCCAAGTAAGAAGAGATTCAATTAAGTGGTCGCAGATTCTGATACAAATCATAAATCAGTAGTCCTGAAGAGCATCGAAACTGATTTGTAAGGAAAGGGTCTGTAAAGTCTGTTGTTTCCACACATAAATGTTGTCATACATACCTAACTTAAGTGTTCTTTGCACTTCGGTGGACACCATTGTTCGTACTGAAAAGAGAACATTAGTCAGTGTTGTGCAGTGATGCATGATTCAATCTGGTAAGAAGTATTCACTGGAAAAGTGTATATAATTTGGAAACTGGCTTGCTAAAATCTGAGTGTCAGAATTTTAGCTTTTATATTATGATAGTACAGAATTTCAATTTGTGAACCAAAAGAACTGTTTTATTGGTTTATTCAAAGTAATACTTCCCTGTATTATATCACGATTTGACGTGTGCATAGTGTGCAGAAAATGACAGTGATGCATCAAAATTGGAGGTTTTAAAAATGTCAGTGTCGGAAGTGTTGTATGTGCCGCAAGTTTTTGGGCATATTAGAATGGGAAGTTACCCTGGTTTGATTAAGAAATAGTAGCTTGAGATAGACAAGATTACTTGAATACAGGTTTCTTATGGTGCGCTTTATATTTTTAGATTTGAGCTTTGTGTAATTCATAAATTGAGTTGCGTCAAGGTAAACAGCTGTTCTCTTCCAGGGGATCCTCATCAAAGTCATAAGCACTGAATATTCCCGCCCATGTGCGAGACCCCGGAAATAATATAAAAATATATATGTAAAAAACACATATATCTCGCTCCACATATATGTATGTACATATATTATTTTTCTCACACCAATGCAGCTCCATAACTGAGGCTAAAACAATGTAAACACATATACATGCACTGCAATTAGTAAGGAAGCAAAAGAAAAACACATTAGGTCAAATAAACTTTGAACTTTGTGTTTTAATGAGTAGACCACTCATAAATCCTGAAAATTGCTTGTAAATAGACCTTGTTAGCCCTCAGGCTGCATTGCAAAACAATAGCATAGAAAATGAAACCATTTTCAACAAAAAAACTGGCACCGTGCCTTTAAGGCAGCCATGACCCCAGGCTTCCCATCATGCCTCAGGGGTGACAGTTAGGTCAGTTGTTCTTTCCGGCTCCTTCTGTCAGGACCCTGGTGAAACAGCTCCCTTTCTTTTTGGCTTTTTGTCAAAAAATATTCTTGTTATCTACAATTTTTTGCTTTCACTCGACGTCTTTTTGACCTAGGGTGTTACTGCTACCTTTTTTAGGCTTAAAAAAAGGTGATTTTTCTGTCAGAGATGCCTTCACTCTTTGACAAATGCCCTTCATGTGGAAGGAAGATGGCCAAGACTGACACTCATTCAGTGTGTATCCTGTGCCTACCAGACTCTCATTCCTCGAAAACCTGTGAACACTGCCAGGTTTTAACATCCAGAACTCTGAAAGAACGTGAGAGAATTTGTGTTTTTGGGCTTTCTGAGAGAGGAAGATCTCCCAAGAAGCAGAAAAGTCGGAAGGCGCGGTCGACGTCGAAAGAAGCCCCGACTGGTTCACATTCGGCGTCGAGATCGGCGTTGGAGAAGCAGTCGACGGCGACGAAGAAGATGTCTTCAGCGTCAACATCCAAGGTACCTCTGCTACAGACAGCGTCGAGGGATAGGTCACCGTCGAAGCAGAAGAGTTCGACGGCGAGCCACCTGATGTCGAAGCAGCATCGTCATGCTGTGACGTCGAGGCATTCTCCGTCGACGCCTGGCCACCGGCGTTCGGCGTCGAAACATCCTCCGTCGACGACTAGTCATGGTCGTTCGGCGTCGAGGGAGCCTCTGTCGACACATAGTCGATCGACGTCGAAGCAACCCACTTCGACGCCCGGTCAATGGCGTTAGACTTCGAGGCAGCCTCCGTCGCATTCAGACAAGCGGCATTCGGCCTCGAGGCACACCCCGTCGCCGACAGAGCACCGGCGATCGGCGTCGAAGCAGCCTCAGTCGTCGTCGAGCAGACAGCCTTCAACGGCGAGAGGCTCTATGCCGAAGGACTGTCATCGCCACCCGAGGTCGGCGTCGAGGAAACCACGGTCGACGTCGAGAGAGTGTCTATCTGCTCGGCGCTCGGCGTCGATACCGCCACCGTCGATGGATCAGCGGAGATCCAGGGAACGGAGCGTTTCGCAGCCAGTGAACATCTCTCCTGCAGGGTCACAGGAGAGGTCGCCTTTGAAACAGGTGCTGCAGGAGAAAGAGGGTGAACCATTGGACCAGTCTCAAGTCCTAAGGCCTCAATTAGGTTCTCCAGGATCAGCATCGGCTGCGGAGGTGGGACAATCTCCAGTACAGGATCCTTCTGCCAAGAGAAGGCGGGTCGCAGAAGAGAGATCTCGGTCGAGGTCTTCCTCTAGATCTCTAGTGAGCCTATCCTCATCCTCCTCAGCATCTCGCAGTGACAGATCCTCGGATGGACAAATCAGCAGTTCGGATAGGGAGAGGTCCAAGTCCCCTGCAAGATCGCAACAGGATCAAGCGGATCAGCCTCCACGGTCACGTTCACCAGTGAAGGATTCCGCACACAAATCTCCTCCTGTTCGTCTTTCCCCAAGGTGGTATAAACCTCTTTACCACTGGGCCAAGGACAAGGAGACGGCAGATCGGCTGAGGGCGTATCGAGACCAGGCTCCCCGCCGTAAGGAACGGTCTCGTTTTAGGCACTCAAGTAAGAGAAGATCTCGTCACAGAGAACGATCTCATTCTAGAACGCGCTCAAGTAGAAGATCTAGGTCCAGGAGGACCCGTAGCTCCTCAAGTTCTTCGAGGACCCGATCTCACAGGGATTACTCTCCGACCCTGACAAACAGTCCACGCTTGAGGATATCTCCAACTGAGGATATTTTCTCGTTCCAAGACATCTTGGGCAGGGGAGCCCTGAAGCTAGGAGTGCCTATGACAGCTCCGCAGATCAAGACAACGGTCATATTTGAAACCCTACAGCACAGAACGACACCCAAACCTTTGTTGCCGTTGGTCCCGGGTATAATGGACCCAGTGAATGAAGTCTTCCTGACTCCGGCAACGGTGAAGTCCGTCCCAGCGAGGATTCTCAAGAAGTATCGTCCTCCTGATGAGGATCCTCTGTTCCTCAAGTCTGATCCCCCGCCTGATTCAGTAATCATTGCGGCGGCTAGAAAGTCCAATGCGGTAGCTTCCTCATCCACGGTACCGCCGGATAAGGACAGCAAGGTGCAAGACTCATGGGGGAGAAGAGTTTGTAACACCTCAGCTTCTTTCCTCACGGTCTCCAATGCGGAAGCGCTGCTCGGCAGATATGATAGATCTCTGTGGGACTCACTTCAGAGGTTTTCTGAAAAACTTCCTCAGGAAGATAGAAAGGACTTTGAAGAGGTTCTGATGGAGGGCAGTGAAGTCTCCAATCAGATTATAGGAGCGGCGGCAGATGGGGCAACGCTGGCTGCGCATGGTTATGCTCATGGAATCACAGCGAGGAGATCCTCATGGTTGCGCCTTACGGCATTGAAACCCGAGGCTCAAGCCAGAATTCTAAATCTTCCTTTTTCGGGCACGTCTCTCTTTGGTGCGAGTGCCGATGAGGAGATGCAGCGGATGAAGACTGAGTTAGACACCCTCAAAGCCGTGGGGCTTGAAAAGAAAAAGGAATTCCGGAAGAAGTTCCGTTCGGACAACAAGGGCTCTTCGAAGCAGAGGGTTCAAACCCCTCACTGGCAGAAGGGCCAGAACCAGCAAGGTCAACAAAAGTCGCAATACAAAGGCAAGCGCAATTCCAAAGGAAATGGAAATCAGCGACAAGGCAACAACTTCAATAAATCTCAGCAGAAGCAATGAGTCTTCACTTCCCCCAGCGCCATTGCCCACTCCAGTGGGGGGAAGCATTGCGCATCACAGGACAGAGTGGCAGGCCATTACAAAAGATCAATGGGTGTTGTCTACGCTGCAGAATGGGTACTGTCTTCGTTTCCATCGTCTACCTCCACCCGTTCCTCCGATGTCAACGTCAAGCCACCAGCTACCAATGTTAAAGAAAGAAGTAGCGACACTCCTCGAGAAATCAGCCATTGAGAGGGTACCGGTGGCTCAAAGGGGGAAAGGAGTATACTCGAGGTATTTTCTGGTCAGAAAAAAGGCCCAGAAGGCGGAATACAGGCCTATTCTGGACTTGAGAACACTCAATCTACATGTTCGAAAAGAAAAATTTTGCATGTTGGCGCTTCACCAAATATATCCACATCTCAGGAAGGGGGATTGGATGTGTTCGGTGGACCTTCAAGACGCATATTTTCATGTCCCGATACGACCAGATCACAGAAGATTCCTTCGGTTCCGAGTGGGGACCTCTCACTACCAGTTCAAAGTCCTTCCGTTTGGGTTGAAGTCGGCCCCCAGAGTGTTCACGAAGTGTGTCGCAGTGGTGGCGGCAGCTCTACTCCGCAGGGGAGTCTTCGTATACCCATACTTAGACGATTGGCTGTTGAAAGGTCCAACTCCAGACAATGTAAGGAATCAATTCCAGACATGCATAGAACTTTGTCAACGTCTAGGTCTGCATGTCAACTACAAGAAGTCGGTCTCCCATCCCACTCAGAAGATTCACTTCCTAGGAGCTCTGCTAGACTCCGAGGTAGGAAAAGTGTTTCCTTCGGAGGAGAGACAGTTTTCACTAGCACTCAAGTGCCAGCAAGTTCTTCGCAACAGGACTCAGAAAGTGCGAAAGATAGCCTCCCTCTTAGGATCGATGGCTTCCTGCATATTCTTGGTACCGAACGCCAGACTTCGGATGCGTCCTCTTCAGCAGGATCTGGAGGACAAATGGGACCAGCAATCAGATCGCTGGGACGATCATATCACTTTGTCGGAGGTAGCACGATCTTCCATCCCGTGGTGGACGAAGAAGCAGAACATGCAAGTGGGAGTTCTCTTCCATCAATCTCCTCCTACACAAACGATCATCACAGACGCGTCATTGCAAGGCTGGGGGGCGCACATGGGCCCTCTTCAGGTGCAGGGTCTTTGGTCGTCCAAAGAAAGCACCTACCACATCAACTTGCTGGAGTCGAGAGCAGTCCACCTGGCTCTCAAAGCGTTCCTTCCCTCGCTTCAGAAAGAGGTGGTTCTAGTACAAACGGACAACACCACCACTAAGTACTATTTAAACAAGCAGGGAGGAACCCGCTCAAGGACTCTGTCACTAGAAGCTCAGGGCATCTGGCATTGGCTTCTGGCTCGCAAGTTGTCTGTTCAAGCAGTCCACCTCCCAGGAGAGCAGAACGTGAGGGCGGACGCACTAAGTCGGCACTTCGAAGACAGAGAAGACTGGGTTCTCAACGACGAAGTGCTAGAAGACGTTTTCCAGTCTTGGGGTCATCCGTCCATAGATCTCTTCGCGGGCGACGTAAACAGCAAATGCCCAAGCTTCGCCTCAAGGTTCTATCGACCAGGAACGAGGGGGAATGCTCTTTTGATCGATTGGTCAGGGGAATTTGTGTACGCCTTTCCACCCCTTCCTCTGATCCCGAAGGTGGTGAGCAAGCTGAGCCACTCGTGCACAACAATGATCCTGATTGCCCCCTACTGGCCGAGACAATGGTGGTACACGGACCTACTTCACCTGTCAGTGTCTCCTCACAAGAGGTTTCCATGCAGGCCGGACCTGTTATCGAAGATGAACGGGAGGATTCACCATCCCAACCTTCCGTCACTGAACTTGGCAGCATGGCTCCTGAGGTCATTCAGTACGGCCATCTAGGACTGCCACAAGACTGCATGTCCATTCTGAGAGAAGCACGACGTCCTTCCACGAGGCATTCTTACGCATGCAAGTGGAAGAGGTTCTAGATGTGGTGCGTGCAGAATGGTCACAATCCGGTGAAGAGTCAGGAAGAAGCAGTTCTTCCATACTTGTTGTACCTTGCTAAAGCAGGTTTGAAGTTTAACTCCATTAAGGTGCATTTAGCCGCTATAACTGCTTATAGGCGATCACCTTCACAACCTCTTTTTAGGTTTCGCGACCTATCGATGCGTGCATGCGCATCGAGCGGAGCGAGAATTCAAGTGGCGAAACACTTCATGAAACCACCAGCTTTTTGCTGGCGGTTTTCATGAAGTTCACGTGAACCACGTGTTCAAACATGAACGCGCATCAGCCTCCCTCCATTTGCCGCACAGCACATCAAAGGGCTTCGCCCAGCGTGTGCTCTGCGGCTTCTCCTCCCCTAATTGAATTCAAAGGATCCGCTCCCCCATCCCCTGCTTTAATTACATTAGCGGTAAAGGGCTTGTTCTGGTTGTGTGGGGCATCCTAGGCTCAAACAATTGTAGGGCACACACACAGCTTCATCCTAGCACTTTACTGCTGTTTATAAAACAATGTGCATGTTAAAGAGGCTTGGGTACTATTTCTCCCCTACTAACAGACCCTGTAGCGCTACTGTATCTATTGCTTGAAGTTTTTACCTTTTCCGAACGCTTTTGCAGCGCTACTCGACCAAAATGGCTTCAGGTTCCCCCCCCCCCTCTCGTGTGCTGCAGACTACGCTAATACAGCTCCTACGCACACAAACAGCCTCAGCCAAGGAAGATCCTCACCGGAGGATTTCGAAAGGCTTTAAAACACTAGCTGCATTGCAAACTCCTGTGTGGCAGCCTAAGCTTAAACAACTGTACGCTACACAAACAGCTTCATCCTAGCACTTTGCTGCTCCTTAAAACAAAATTTGTATTTAAAAAATGCTTCGTTGGTATTTCACTCCTTCTAACACTACTTGTAGCGCTACTCTACGTACTGCTTTTTTTTCATCTCCTCTAAGGTGCTTTGTATGCCCATATGATAAAATGTGCACGTGTTCGAGTGGCGACTCGCACAGGTTGTTGCCTTAATTGTGGCTGATTCACTATCAAGTGTTACTTTAACACCATGGGGGGGGGGAGCTTTTACATAGCTGGCGCCGTGTTAATAAGCTTCTTCCTTTCGTAGATCACCTTTTATCTTCTGCTTTGCAATATAGAAACTCTCAGTTCTTACAAACAAAAGTTGCCTTAGCTAGCGATATATGTTGTTCAGGAGCATAGCATAAGGTGTTCACGAATTCACACAACTGTACAGCACAGACACAAAGTCACCAAAAAATCTGTAATTCTTTAAAGCACTCATACAGCTTATAAGCTCACATACAATCTCACCCAGTTTCCTCATTCAGACACTTCACAAGCCTTTAAAACACCGGCTGCATTGCAAAGTATTAGGCCCATGCGCGCAAAACACACAGCGCAAGCTCACACAACTGTAAAGCTGAAACACAAAGTCACTCAACAAACTTTCAAATCTTTAAAACACTGCCTCCATTAGCACTGCCTCCATTGCAAAGTACCAGAAATAAGCGTGCAACACCCATTGCAATAAAACAGCTTCAGCTTCACTCTCCCCAGTCGTGTGTGGCAGCTTAAGCTCATATAGTTCCTAGGCCCACATACGGACTCAACCAAGGACTTTGTTCACAAGCATTTAAAACACTGGCTGCATTGCAAAGTATCAGGGCCATGCACGCAAAACACACACCGCACAGGCTACGCGTGCAACATCCATTAAATTAAAAGACTACAGTCCACCCCTCTTTCGTGTGTACTAGCCCGACCTCACACAACTGTACAGCACAGACACAAAGTCACCAAAACATTTACAATCTTGTAAAACACTCATACAGCTCATAAGCTCACATACAGCCTCACCCAAGGAGTTTCCTCACCTGAACACTTCACAATCCTTTACAACACTGCCTGCATTCCAAAGTATCCGGGCCATGCACGCAAAACACACAGCGTGAGCTCACACAACACACACCCTCACACCCTCACCCACCCCCTCACTCACCCTCACCCCCTCACACCCCCGCACACCCTCACACCCCCACACCCCCTCACCCTCACCCTCACACACCCTCACTCACCCTCACACCCTAACCCACCGTCACCCACCCTCACCCCCCTCACCCTCACAACCCTCTCACCCTCCCTCATCCTCTCACCCACCCTCTCACCCTCACTCACCCTCACCCCCTTAGACCCCCACACACCCTCACCCTCACACCCCTTCACCCTCACCCTCCTTCACCCTCACCCTCACACCCTGGAGAAGTGTGGCTCACTGCTTAGAGCGGCAGTCCCTGGTGTAGAGGCCTGGCCCGGGACCAGGGTTCAAACACCCTCACACCCTCACCCACCCCCTCACTCACCCTCACCCCCTCACACCCCCGCACGCCCTCACACCCCCACACCCTCACACCCTCACTCACCCTCACACCCTAACCCACCGTCACCCACCCTCACCGCCCTCACCCACCCTCACCCCCCTCACCCTCACAACCCTCTCACCCTCACTCATCCTCTCACCCACCCTCTCACCCTCACTCACCCTCACCCCCTTAGACCCCCACACACCCTCACCCTCACCCCCCTTCACCCTCACCCTCACACCCTGGAGAAGTGTGGCTCACTGCTTAGAGCGGCAGTCCCTGGTGTAGAGGCCTGGCCCGGGACCAGGGTTCAAATCCCGCTCGGCTGATCTCGGCTGACCTCGGTGGTTCTTGGGCTCATAATTCCTTGGACCTGATTTCTCGCCTCGGTGCCTACTCTGAGCACGAGTCCCACGCTGCAACTCTGGGCAATAGCTTGCTTAGTCTCCACAACGGCCCCCTACAGCGCTGGGGATGCCTGGTTGCACCACGGGGATGCCCAGGAGTGGACATTTCACGGGGAAAAGCCAGGACGGGTTCCCTAGCGGTATGAGTACAGCGCCAGGACACTCCGGAATCCGGAGTATTAGTGCGCTCTATAAATACGCCGCCTACATTTACATTTACATTTACACCCTCTCACCCCCTCATCCTCACACACCTCCTCACCCTCACCCTCTCACCATCACTCACCCTCCCTCACCCTCCCTCACCCCCCTCACACACCTCCTCACCCTCACACCCCCTCACCCTCACACCCCCTCACCCTCACTCACACACCCTCACACCCTCACACACCCTCACCCTCACACCCCTCACTCTCACACACCCTCATCCCCTCATCCTCACACACCCTCACCCACCCTCACCCACCCTCACCCTCACACACCCTCACCCTCACACACCCTCACCCTCACCCTCCCTCACACACCCTCACTCACACGCCCTCACTCACACACCCTCACCCTCACACACCCTCACCCTCATACCCCCTCACCCTCATACCCCCTCACCCTTACACCCCCTCACCCTTACACCCCCTCACCCTTACACCCCCTCACCCACCCTCACACACACTCACACACCCTCACGAGCATAGCATAACAAAACATAGCATAGCATAACAAAACACAGCATAGCATAACAAAGGAAAAGCATAGGATAGCAAAACATAGCATAGCATAACAAAACAAAGCATAGGCTAGCAAAACAAAACATAGCATAACAAAACAAAACATAGCATAGCAGAACACAACAAAGCATAGCATAGCATAACAAAACAAAGCCTAGCATAACATAACAAAGCAAAGCAAAACAAAATATAGCATAGTATAACAAAACATAGCATAGCATAACAAAACACAACACAACATAGCAGAACAAAACATAGCATAGCATAACAAAACATAGCATAACAAAACAGCAAAACACAACAAAACATAGCATAGCTTAACAAAACACAACAAAATGTAGCATACATAACAAAACATAGCATTGCAAAGCATAGCAATACATAGCATTGCATAACACAACAAAACATAGCATAGCATAACACAACATAGCATAGCATAGCAAAGCATAACAAAACATAGCATAGCATAACAAAACACAACAAAACATAGCATAGCATAACAAAACAAAGCATAGGATAGCAAAACTAAGCATAGCATAACAAAACAAAGCATAGGATAACAAAACAAAACATAGCATAGCATAACAAAACATAGCATTACATAACAAAACATAGCAAAACAAAACACATAGCATAACAAAACATAGCAAAACACAACAAAACATAGCATAGCTTAACAAAAAACAACAACACATATAATAGCAAAACATAGCATACCAAACACAACAAAATATAGCATAGCAAAACAAAGCATAGCATAGATAAAGACAACAAAACATAGCATAGCATAACAAAACATAGCATAGCATAACAAAGCATAGCATAGCAAAACATAGCATAGCATAACAAAACATAGCATAGCATAACAATTCAAAGCATAGGATAGCAAAACATAGCATAGCATAACAAAACACAGCATAGCATAGCATAACAATTCAAAGCATAGGATAGCAAAACATAGCATAGCATAACAAAACAAAACATAGGATAGCAAAACAAAACATAGCATAGCATAACAAAACACAACACAACATAGCAGAACAAAACATAGCATAGCATAACAAAACATAGCATAACAAAACAGCAAAACACAACAAAACATAGCATAGCTTAACAAAACACAACAAAATGTAGCATACATAACAAAACATAGCATTGCAAAGCATAGCAATACATAGCATTGCATAACACAACAAAACATAGCATAGCATAACACAACATAGCATAGCATAGCAAAGCATAACAAAACATAGCATAGCATAACAAAACACAACAAAACATAGCATAGCATAACAAAACAAAGCATAGGATAGCAAAACTAAGCATAGCATAACAAAACAAAGCATAGGATAACAAAACAAAACATAGCATAGCATAACAAAACATAGCATTACATAACAAAACATAGCATAACAAAACACATAGCATAACAAAACATAGCAAAACACAACAAAACATAGCATAGCTTAACAAAAAACAACAACACATATAATAGCAAAACATAGCATACCAAACACAACAAAATATAGCATAGCAAAACAAAGCATAGCATAGATAAAGACAACAAAACATAGCATAGCATAACAAAACATAGCATAGCATAACAAAGCATAGCATAGCAAAACATAGCATAGCATAACAAAACATAGCATAGCATAACAATTATTATTATTATTATTATTACATTTATTAAGCGCACAGCTACCCGGAGGTTTCCCGGCGCTAAAGCAAACTGATCGGTGAAAAGAGGGAGGGACATTAATTGTTAAAAAGCCATGTTTTTATTCCTTTACGGAATTTCAGAAAGCACGATTCCGTGCGCAAGGGTTGAGGGAGAGAATTCCATAAGGATGGGGCCAACAGGGCAAACGAGCGGCCACCCATTTTGGCTCTGTTAATGCGTGGAATTTTAAATTTGTTTTGTGACGAGGACCTGAGTGTACGGGGAGGAACATATTGTTGGACTAAGGCAGCAAGATAGCACGGGGCTCTATCAGTCATGATTTTATGCATGTAGCAGAGTGCTTTAAAGTGCACTCTGCTTTCAATGCGCAGCCAATGCAGGTTGCGCCTGTGATGAGTGACCGATGATCTTGCGGGAAGTTGGCAAATCAGACGGACTGCCATATTTTGAACCACTTGATATTTCCTGGTAACCTCTTTGGCAGCACCTAAGAGCAGGATGTTCCCATAGTCCAGGCGTGAGATGACAAGGGCCTGGACCACGGTCCTCAGAGTGTCTGTAGGCAGCATCCAAGTGATCTTCCTCAGCCACCTGATGATGGTAGTACAGGTGGCCGCAACTTTCACAACATGATGTTTGAAAGTGAGTTGGTTATCGAAGATCACACCGAGGTTGCGCGCAGACACTGATGGAATAGGTAGAGGACCCATCTCCGGAGGCCAATGGTGAGGGCCCCAAAGAGAGGTGTCGGGTCCAAACAGAAGCAGCTCTGTTTTGTCCCCGTTGAGCTTTAGTTTGTGCTTCAACATCCAGTCCGATATATGCTTTAATCCAGTTTGAAGAGAGGAGGAGGGGAGGTTTTTGTTAGTGGAAAGTGAGTAGATGACCTGTGTGTCATCAGCGTAGGAGTAAATTGTTAGACCAGCCTGTTCGGCCAAGAACGCAAGAGGCCTTACGTACAGATTAAAGAAGAGGGGACTGAGGATAGAGCCCTGGGGAACACCGTGAGGAGAAGGAAGGGTGGAAGATACAGAGGTAGAAGAAAAAACCTGAAACGTGCGATCAGACAAAAAGTTAGCAATCCAGGCCAGGGCGGTACCACCAACACCAACTGCCTCCAAGGTGGATAATAAGATGGAATGGGAGACGGTGTCAAAAGCGGCACTCAAATCAAGCAAGATGAGTGCCACCGTCTCACCCTTATCCACTTGGCGCCTGATGGTTTCTGACACGCCAAGGAGAGTAGTTTCCGTGGAGAAACCAGCCCTGAAACCGGACTGGGATCCATGGAGAAAATTGGAGGACTCAACAAAAGAACTAAGTAAGGAATTGACATGTTTCTCCAAAATCTTGGAGAAACAGGAAAGCAAAGAAATAGGGCGAAAGTTGGAAGGATTGTTCGGATCAGCATTGGCCTTCTTTAATAATGGTACCACCATTGCGTGCTTCCATTCATTCGGAACAGTCGCTTCTACCAATGAGGCGTTGAGGACATCCAAAATAATGTGGAGAGGAGCTGGGTCAAGGGAACCCAGAACTTGAGGGGGGAAGGGGTCAAGGGGAGAACCAGATTTGATGTCCTGAAGATATTTTTTAAAAAGCGCCGGGGAAATAGGATCCCAGGAAAGCAATGGGGGAGTGGTAGGCAAGGAACAGGGAGGAGTAACCAGAGGCGCGACATGGGTAGGAGTAGCAGAAGTGGAATTAAAAATGGCATAAATTCTGTCTATCTTTTCCCGGAAAAAGTTAGCTAGAGCATTGCACTGTGCAGTGTCTAAGCATGGGTCTTTCGGGACTGAGGAAGCACCAGAGAGCTCCTTGACAATTTTAAACAGGGCCTTGGGCCTGTTTTGGGCCGTGAGTATGGTGTTATTAGCAAAATTAGCTCTAGCAGTGTCACATGCCGCATGGTAGGTTTTAAGAGCGGATCTGTAATTAGCTTTGTGCTCGGGGTTATACTTTGCACGCCAAATACGTTCAAGTTTCTTACAATTGGATTTTACCAGGCGTAAAGAGTCATTAAACCAGGGCGCCGGGGGGTGGTGAATTTGAGTTTTATTTTTTTGGGTAGGTAAGCAGGAGTCCAAGGCTGTAGTTAACCATGATGTAATTATGGGTAGCTCTTTAATCGTTATATTAGAACCTGACGGGATGGAGTTGGCCAGAGAAGAGTTAAATCTGTCAAGGTCTAGACGTTTCCAGTTCCTACTAGTTTTGTGAGTAAGGTCTGGCCTGGAGATGTCAGCTATACATATTTTAACAGAAAACTTAACTAAAAAGTGATCTGACCAAAGAACAGGGGTAGAGGATTGATAGGAAATGGTTGTCAGATTGGAAATAATAGGGTCTAAAAGGTTACCGGCCTTATGAGTAGGGTCGGAATTGTAGAGATGCAGGTCAAGAGCTTCAAGATCTTGTAAGAGACGTTGAGCAATAGCACACGAGACAGAATTAAAATGAATATTTAAATCTCCAACAATGGTAAAATTAGTAGATTGTGCTAGTAAAGGAGCAATGAGTTCGGGAAGTGCAGTAGCCCAACCGCTCACTGATCCAGGTGGACGGTAAATCAGGATGCCTGTTAAAGTAAATTGGGGGGAAAGAGTTAATTTAAACAGGCCCGCCTCACAGCCAGGGAAGTCGAGATCTTCCCATTTACAAGAGAACTCTCTTTTGTAAATAACAGCAATTCCTCCACCGTCTTTACGCGCTCGGTTTCTCCCAACATAGGTATAATCATTGGGGAGGGCCATGGTGATATCTGGACCCGAGCTATCATTAAGCCATGTTTCGGTCACAAACAGAGCAGCAGGGCGATCTGACTCCAACAGATCGAAGATATCTCTCTTATGTTTGGAGAGCGATCTACTATTAATACTAATGAAGGTTAGTTCTGAAGAGTGATTGTGTAAGGTGGGACGTATATTAGACGCAGGGGAGGGTAAGTTCCAGAACGAAGACGACATACTGTCAGTACTAGATTCAAGAGAGTCTAGGGCCAGGGAGCAGTGGGGGCACACAACAGGGGCATGTTGACAGTTTAACACAGTATGCGAAGGGCAAATTGATCCCCGCAACAGCAGGAGAGCGGATCTAGAGTATAAAAGAGGATTTTGTGCAGGGGGGCTGGGCCCTGGGCTCGTGCTGGCGCGGACGGGCGCAGACGGGCAGGACTTTGGCACGACTTCGGCGCGAAGTCGGCGCTCCCGCTGCGCTCGTCCGCTGCGCTTCCGCCATTGTGTCATTAAGTACACAAGAAGAAAAAAAGCACTAGACCGCTCACCTGCCAATTAGCCAGCAGGGCGGAAGTGGGGATGCAGGGCGGAAGTAAGTGAGCGCTCGTATGGCCACCGCCGCTGCAAACGGCACAAGCCGTGGCGGATCGGTGCCAGGAGCCGGGGACAGCAAAATTCAATTAAGATATGCAGGTAAGTTTTACAAGACGTTGCGCCAAGGGAGGCGATCACAAAATAAAATAAACGTTGCGCCGAGATCGGCGATCAATAGCAGAGTGGAGCCGGTGTGCCCATTAAAATAGCACACTACATACAAGAGCGGTAGCGCTGAAAAGCGCTAAACCGCGATAGTACAAATGCAGTTTTAAAATGTTTTAAAATGAATCCAGTCACACACGAAGCAAACCAGCCTCTCTCACCAGCAGTTAGCCCCGGACTGACAGGAAACTCGGCTTAAGTAAGATCAGCAATATAATCCACTAGACCGCTCACCTGCCAATTAGCCAGCAGGGCGGAAGTGGGGATGCAGGGCGGAAGTAAGTGAGCGCTCGTATGGCCACCGCCGCTGCAAACGGCACAAGCCGTGGCGGATCGGTGCCAGGAGCCGGGGACAGCAAAATTCAATTAAGATATGCAGGTAAGTTTTACAAGACGTTGCGCCAAGGGAGGCGATCACAAAATAAAATAAACGTTGCGCCGAGATCGGCGATCAATAGCAGAGTGGAGCCGGTGTGCCCATTAAAATAGCACACTACATACAAGAGCGGTAGCGCTGAAAAGCGCTAAACCGCGATAGTACAAATGCAGTTTTAAAATGTTTTAAAATGAATCCAGTCACACACGAAGCAAACCAGCCTCTCTCACCAGCAAAGCATAGGATAGCAAAACATAGCATAGCATAACAAAACACAGCATAGCATAGCATAACAATTCAAAGCATAGGATAGCAAAACATAGCATAGCATAACAAAACAAAACATAGGATAGCAAAACAAAACATAGCATAGCATACAGCATCACTCCGCACCACCACAACATCACTCAGGGGCACCACAACATCACTATGCGCTACCACAGCATCACTGAACGCTACAGCATCACTCGTTCGCCATCACAACATCACTCAGTGCCACCACAGCATCAATCTGTGCAACCATTTAACAACACCTGGTTCAAATATGTTTTCTCAATGTTTCAAGCTTTATTACAAATGTAACAAAAAGATGTTAATATTTCACTTCTGTTCTTGGATTATCGTCACAATTAAATACACTGAACATAATCTTCACAAAAGTTATTTACAAAACTTTAAGCTATTGCCAATATGAATTACAATAACTTTTATTTAAGTATTAATTATTGGAAAAAAAATTAAAAGCCATTGTCATTTGTAATATCAATACATGTAAGCCACGTAAATACAACACATATTGCATTACAAATGCTATAAGTGTCACATATGCGAAAGTTATAACTATTGGCATTGTAAATGACACAGCAATTAATTTTGCTATTTTCAAAAACAAAACAAATACAAAATGTGTAATTTACAATACAAATAGCTCAAACTTTCCTAATGCGAGACCTATTGCATTGCAAATGCTTGTTTTCAGTTGCCAGCAGTAAAAGATTTCCTGCAAGGTCTGAAAAGGTGTACCCTCCTGTACGGCCTCCTTCTCCTCCCTGGGAGCTGAACCTAGTACTATCAAAGTTGATGGGCCCACCTTTTGAGCCCATTCATAAAGCTACTTTACAGCATATTTCCTAGAAAGCGGCTTTTTTGGTAGCGATTACGTCAGCCCGTAGGGTGAGCGAAATTCAGGCCCTATGTACTAAAGAACCGTATACAGTTTTTCATTTGAACAGAGTGGTGCTTAGAACGCACCCTTCTTTCCTGCCAAAAGTGGTGTCAGATTTTCATGTCAATGCAGTCTATCTCTTTACCCACTTTCTTTCCTAATCCCTCTACTCCAGCTGAGAGGGCATTACACTCTTTGGACCTGAAAAGGGTTTTAAAGTTCTATCTGGACAGGTCCAAGTCTATTCGACATTCTGATCAATTGTTTATTAACTACGGATCGATCAGAACTGGCCATGCAGCATCGAAACGTTCCATTTCCAGGTGGATCGTTTCGTGTATCAAACTTGCTTACCAATTGGCGCAGAAACCTCTGGGGTTTACTCCTAAAGCGCATTCCACTAGAGGTAGAGCGGCCACGGCGGCTTACCTACATGATGTGCCCATGTCTGAGATTTGTAAAGCGGCGATCTGGAGGTCTGTCCATACATTTACCAGACATTACTGTCTAGATTCGGACACGAGAGCAGATACCCAGGTGGGCCAGGCCTCCCTGAGGAATCTGTTTAACAGCTGAGTTATTTGGCTGTTATGGCTTGGTTGGGTCATGTACTTCTCATTTACCTGCAGGTGGTTGATGGGCTTGCTATTCTATTCAGTGCTTATGACTATTGATGAGGATCCCCTGGAAGAGAAGGATAAGTTATCCAGTATTATGGGTGTCTTTCATAGATTCACATGCCTGAATCATTCCCCGTCGTCGAGATGGGAGCCCCGGTAATAGAAAAGTAATGTCCTATAGACATACATAGAGAAAAATAGGCCTAAGGGCCTTGCCTTAGTAGCCTATCTATGTCCTTTTGTAAAAAGGACCAAATTTCCAAAGGTAGCCAATTAGCTACCACCTCCCTCTAGAACCTTCCTGCCAGGAGCCTCAGTCTCTCAGATTTTCTACCGCACGTTGTGCTAGGGAGTCCCCACCTGAGCTCTCCTCAGGTTTCTTCAAATTCTTTATTTTTCTTCACAAATCTTGGATTCTACTTCAACTATGGCTGAACAACAGAAAAGAGGACTATTCAGAGCTTGTTCTTCTTGTGGCAAGAAGAGACTGCACGTCGACGACAAGCATGAGACTTGCCTCTACTGCCTCTACCCCGACCACACAGTAAAGGACTGCAGGGTATGTAGAACATTCTCTACCAAAACACTTAAGGATAGAGAAGGCAGACTGCTCCTCTGGTTAAACAGACTAAAAACCAGAGATGTTGAGGTGCTCTCCTCGGAGGGCAGTGAAATGGCTTCAGTTTCCTCAAAACTGTCCTTAAAAAGGCCAAGGGAGGCTTCCCCTGGCCATCCAGACGTCCCTCACAAAAAGACTACTTCAAAGTCTTCTGAGGCAAGATCTGACACGTCTGTGAAGGATGCTGCAACCTTCAGAAAGCCATCGCAGTCCTCGTCGTCTACTTCCATGACAGTCTCTTCAAGGAAAACGAACTATGTTTCCACATCGACGACGACAATCTCGACGACGGTGGCATCGTCAGCCTTGACTTCAACGACGACGACCACCCACTCGTCGACGACGGGTAAGCCAATATCGTCGATTGTACTTATTAAAAAACAGCAATCGTTTGTCAAAACTCCGTCGTCATCTCCGTCGCCGTCGACAAAACAGAAAACACCGACATCGTCGACGAGAATTCAGTCGACGTCCACCGCATCGTCGACGAAGACACCGACGACGGTAGGAGCACCGCCGACGACAAATGCACCGTCGACGGCTACTACGCCGCCGACGACAAAACTGCAGTCGACGTCCACGACGACGGCGAAGGTACCGTCGACGACCGCATCGACGACGGCGAAGGCACCGTCGACAGCCGCATCGACGACGGCGAAGACACCGTTGACAGCCGCTCCGTCGACGACCGCCTCGTCGACGACAGCTTCATCGGCGAAGGGACACTCGACGCTTGAAAAGCGATCGACGGCGATACCGTCGACGACCTCGTCGACGACGACATCATCGACGCCATGGAAAAAAGCAGAGTTAATTCCATCAAAAAAGGTCACCAAACTCCCTATTACGCCCGAATTAACATCACCCAGTAGGGTTCCATCACTGCTTCCTTCTCACATACTACAAGCTGACGAATCAGATGATGACCACTTCGAACAAGCTACTAGCCCGTCAGATCTCAATGTCAAATGCCAGAGTACTGACGATGACGGAGATGATGTTATATTTACGGAAGAAACTGTTCGGGCTCAGGTAAATACTCAAGTCACTCCAATGATCGTATTGCCGGCTGAGATAGTTCATGATCTTCAATTCCTGATCACAGACTATAAAAAGCGATTCCCAGAATCGTCAGCGACACCATCACATGGCAATTCTCAAGAATCTTCCACACAGCAAAGATCACCAAGGGCAAGACCAACACCTTTGGTTATTCCTCAAGATACTGAACAGGTTCACAACATACAATCCTCTGATGATGACGACGAACCTCCTGAGGAAGGTGAGGTTAGAGATGACCTCTCTCAAAACAGAGATGATGAGGATTACGTTGCTCATTCTCCGGCCACACCGGAACCCAGCACATCAGACTCTCCACCAGTGGATATCGGTGGATTCCACAATTTAATAGAGAGAGCGGCCACTAGATTTCACATGGCAATGGAAACAAAGGTAACGGATTGTTTCTTGTATGACTTCAAAGACCCAATAAGGAAGGAGGCACGATCCATTCCCATAATAGAACATATCTGGGAACAGGGGCTACAACTCATGCAAACACCTGCATCTGTTTCCATAGTGGTCCCTAGACTGGACAAAAAATATAGGGCTCCGTCAACGGCACCCACTTGTTTTAATTCACATCCAAAACCTGATTCGGTCGTCACTCAAGCCGCCCAGAAGAACTCCAGAAACCCATCCTCGCCACTCTCAGCACCACCAGACAAGGAGGGCAGGAAATTGGATGGCATAGGCAAACGCTTCTCCACAACGTCAGCCATGACGGTCAAAGTGGCCAACGCCATTGCTCTGCTGGGCAGATACAATAGGCAACTATGGGAAGATATTGCTCCATATCTCACGCACGTGCCTGATGACTTGAAAAATGAGGTCCAGGCACTCCTTCATGAAGGTCAAATGTCGGCATCAGAAATCATAGATTCAGCTGTCGATGTCGCCATGACAGGCTTCAGACAGCTTGCAGGCGCCGCAGTTTTGCGCAGGCAAGGTTGGCTCAAAGCGACGTCCTTCAGACAGGAAGTACAAACCAAAGTAGTAGATATGCCCTATGACGGACAACTACTATTTGGAGCTAAAATAGATGAAGCCTTGCAGACGATAAAGAAAGACACCGATACTGCAAGGGCTCTCGGGACTTTACAATTCAGGAACCAGTCCTTTCGAGGGCACAGAGGACGAGGACAATCCACGTACAGAGGATCTTATCAAGGCAAATCCACATATAATCAAAATCGCTCCCAATATCCACAGCGGCAGCAACAACAAAGTCGTCAGACCCCCTACGGGAGACCGAACTTCAGGGGCAAATCGCAAAAGAAAACGGCTGGCGGAAGACAATGACCAATTCCCGCAGCCAGTCCCCCCACCGTCCGGTCCGCTCAAAATTGGTGGCAAGCTGACACATTTCCTCCAAAATTGGAAAATGATTACGACGGATCGGTGGGTACTACAATTGATTCAACACGGTCACACCTTGGAATTCAACTCCATCCCACCGTTCACCCCTCCTCACAAACATCATCACAAACACCTTCGTCTGTTACTGCAGGAAATCTCTTCCATGATAAAAAAGGGAGCAATAGAGCGAGTCCCATCAGCTCAAAAGGGAAAGGGATTTTATTCCCGCTTCTTTTTAATCCAACAGAAAAAGAAGAAATGGAGGCCCATTCTAGATCTCAGGGCGCTCAATGCCTTCCTGAAAAGCCAATCGTTTCGTATGGTGACTATCCAGGAAATCTTAGGCTCCCTGGAGGAAGGAGACTTTATGACATCTTTGGACCTGCAAGATGCATATTACCATGTCCCAATACACAAACGACACAAAAAATTCCTACGATTCGAAGTAGCAGGTCTCCATTACCAATTTTGTGTCCTCCCATTTGGCCTCAAATCAGCACCTCGCATTTTTACAAAGTGCCTGGCTCCTGTGGCAGCTTACCTGAGACAACAGAATCACCAGGTCTTCCCCTACCTAGACGACTGGCTGGTGAAAGCACCGTCTCTCACGGACGCACAGCTGTCTTCCAACGCCTGTCTCGACATTTTCCGGAACCTGGGTTTGACTCTCAACTTCGAAAAATCTACTTTACAGCCCACCAGGATAATAACATTTCTGGGGGCCACTATAAACACCATTTCCTCCAAAGCTTTCCCATCTCTGGAAAGAAAAAACAAACTGATGACGCTAGCTACCGCGATATCTTCAAAACCAACCATCAAAGTAAGGATTTTCAAATCTCTTCTAGGGATGATGTCTTCCTGCATTCTACTCATCCCTCACTGTCGGCTCAGAATGCGCCCCCTTCAGGAGGCCCTGACCAAACAGTGGACCCAATGTACAGATTCCTTCGAGGATCACATAGTCGTCACTCGACAAATATCCGAGACGCTGGGCTGGTGGATGAAGCACAAGAACCTATCCAAAGGTCTCACGTTCTTGTTACCAGAAACTCCACACGTCATAACGACGGACGCATCTCTCGAAGGCTGGGGTGCAGTCCTTCAAGACTTACAAATCAGCGGCAGATGGTCGGAGCAAGAGAAGGCTCTGCATATCAACCTCCTAGAACTACGTGCAGTCCTTCACTCCCTACAGGCATTCCTCCCTCGCATCAAAAATTCTGCAGTGCTAGTGAGGACAGACAACACGACCACAATGCACTACTTGAACAAGCAGGGAGGGACACGCTCGCTGACGCTGTCTCGCGAATCACAAAAAATTTGGAACTGGCTACTGCTCAACAACATCACATTAACATCGGAGTATGTCCCAGGAAAAGACAACGTCATAGCAGACGCTCTCAGCAGACAGAGGTCAATGTCCCACGAATGGGAACTGAACCAGCAAGTTCTAGACAACATCTTCTCGGCATGGGGAACACCTCAAATAGACCTCTTCGCCACCAAGGAGAACAAAAAATGCCACAGCTTCGCAAGTTGGCATCCCCAACAGGGGTCATTAGGAAATGCATTTTCCATCGCATGGCGCAACGTGTTTGCGTACGCATTTCCGCCATTTCCCCTGATCAGCAGAGTCATCCGGAAGATGAAAATGGAGCATTGCACATTGATTCTCATGGCCCCATACTGGCCGAGACAACATTGGTTTGCGGACCTCCGACGCCTCTCAGTCCGTCCATCAATCCAACTGCCTCAACATCCTTCTCTACTCTCGATGTCCAAAGGCCAGATACTCCACCCGAATCTGACATCTCTCAGATTATCGGCTTGGCTCCTGAGTACCGAGAATTCTGTCACCTAAGCATCCCGCAGGAGTGCAAGGAAGTCCTAGCTAAAGCAAGAGCAGTTAGCACGAACAAAACTTATTCCTTGAAATGGAAGCGATTTTGTATTTGGTGTAAAGACAACAATATACACCCTTTCAGGATCACTCCAGAGCAGATACTGCCTTATCTCCTGCATCTGGCCCAAACAGGTCTTGCGCATGCTTCCATCAGGGTACTCCTGGCAGCAATCTCTCGCTTCACCAGATCTTCAAAAGGCCCTTCACTATGGTCCAACAGACTGATAAAACAGTTTCTTAAAGGGCTTTACAGATCTTTCCCTAGACCAAGACAAATACCACCAACGTGGCATCTGAATATTGTACTCAATCAATTAATGAAACATCCATTTGAACCTATCCATAGGGCTGAACTCAAATACATCTCCTGGAAAACTGCACTTCTTTTAGCTCTAACATCAGCCAGAAGAGTCAGTGAGTTGCAAGCTCTTTCGATACAGGATCCTTTCTTGCAATTTAGAGAAGACAGAGTCATCTTAAGAACCAACCCCCGTTTCATTCCTAAAGTCCCCTCGGACTTCCATCTCAATGAACCGCTTGTGCTTCGCTCATTCTTCCCGAACCCAGGCACAGTGGCGGAAAGATCTCTTCACTCTTTGGACATTAAGAGATGTCTAAAATTTTACTTGGACAAAACGAAAGCTTTCAGAAAGACCAAACAACTTTTCGTTGCCTTCAGCAGGCCGAGAAAAGGCATGCCACTCTCCAAACAATCCATTTCCAGATGGATATCGGCAGCAATTGCATTTTGTCATGACAAAGCCGGACGTCCATTACATTCCTCAGTCCGAGCACATTCCACGAGAGCTGTGTCCACATCGGCAGCACTATTCGCTGGTGTACCGATTCTGGATATCTGCAGAGCGGCCACCTGGAAATCGCCGCACACCTTTACCAGACACTACTGCCTGGACACGGAACTGATGCAGGATGCAGCTGTGGGCCAAGCTGTACTTCGCCATCTCTTCCAGTAAGATGAGCCTTCCTACTTCCCACCGTCCTGCAATGGTATGCACATTTATTTACTTTACTCTTTATATTACGGATGGTATCTAGTCACATGATCTGTATTATCTCAGACTGTTATATTCCATCGCATATGTGCATAATGTATTGCTTGCTATTCTGATTCAGGCATGTGAATCTATGAAAGACACCCATAATACTGGATAAGAAATGCGTTACTTACCTGTAACAGCAGTTATCCAGTATTGGTGTCTTTCATAGATTCACATGCAACCCTCCCACCTCCCCAGGAAGGACTCATCTCTCACTACAGAGCATATCTTACGTCTACCTAGCTTGGTGCGTACGAAAATCTGAGAGACTGAGGCTCCTGGCAGGAAGGTTCTAGAGGGAGGTGGTAGCTGATTGGCTACCTTTGGAAATTTGGTCCTTTTTACAAAAGGACATAGATAGGCTACTAAGGCAAGGCCCTTAGGCCTATTTTTCTCTATGTATGTCTATAGGACATTACTTTTCTATTACCGGGGCTCCCATCTCGACGACGGGGAATGATTCAGGCATGTGAATCTATGAAAGACACCAATACTGGATAACTGCTGTTACAGGTAAGTAACGCATTTCTTACTTACCTGTAATCCTAGTTCTCTTCCAGGGGTATCCTCATCAAAGTCATAAGCAACCCACCCGCCTCCCCAGGTAAATGAGATTTGGTACTATTTCAATCTTGTGGTTGAGCCCTGTCTTCAGGGTTATGCAAAGAACAACTGACCTAACTGTCACCCCTGAGGCATGATGGGAAGCCTGGGGTCATGGCTGCCTTAAAGGCACGGTGCCAGTTTTTTTGTTGAAAATGGTTTCATTTTCTATGCTATTGTTTTGCAATGCAGCCTGAGGGCTAACAATGTCTATTTACAAGCAATTTTCAGGATTTATGAGTGGTCTACTCATTAAAACAAGTTCAAAGGTTATTTGACCTAATGTGTTTTTCTTTTGCTTCCTTACTAATTGCAGTGCATGTATATGTGTTTACATTGTTTTAGCCTCAGTTATGGAGCTGCATTGGTGTGAGAAAAATAATATATGTACATACATATATGTGGAGCGAGATATGTGTTTTTTACATATATATTTTTATATTGTTTCCGGGGTCCCGCACATGGGCGGGAATATTCAGTGCTTATGACTTTGATGAGGATACCCCTGGAAGAGAACTAGGATTACAGGTAAGTAACTTATCCATCCAAACTATTGCCAAATGGAAACTAAGAACTGTTGAAAAGCATGCCAAAGTGGTTTTCTGCTGGTATTGACACTTCTTGCTCCTGCTGCTCCTTCCCCTCTCTTCTTATGGTTATGCTTTGCTGATGATAGAATCGATTAGGTGGGGAGGTAAAAGTATTGAGAATGGATCCACCCAACTTCCAGATGCAAACAAAATAATCAAAGGGAAGGGGAGCCGCTAACGCTTCTTCTAATCCGAGAATCCTTAAGATTTTTAAGGAGTCTCACCAACTAGAATTTGCCAGTGTCATGCTTCATCATCAAGTCCTCAACCAGAGCACCTAGTGTGTCTGGATCGCCTCAACACTATCTCACTGTTGCATTTTGTCAGTGTGAATCCAAAACTTCCTCGCCTGTCAACCGTGCCCTATTTTACCTTCACAGTGTGTGACTGCAGGGTGTGCCTGCCTTCAATATACCCTATGGGGCGTTTTTGAGCTCTCTCTGTGTGAGAAAGTGCCATCTTTCTTGCATGGTATGCCACCACTTTTCGCTGAATTGCTAATGTACTTTGACTGAGTGTGCCCTGGGCACCTGCCAATCAGGATCCCAGGGCCTGCGTTCCTTCCCTAAAACTGTATTGAAACCTAAATCCAATTGGCATCTCTGGCCACATGTCAGACCCTGGTAAATGGTACCCTAGGTACCCAGGGCACTGTCGCCAGAGAAGGCCCCTAAGGGCTGCAGCACTTATTGTGCCACCCTTAGGGGTCCTATAATCTGACACACACACACTGCCTTTGCAGGCTGAGTGTCTTGGTGTAGAACAAAACAAAGAGTCGACATGGCACTCATCCCATTGTGCCATGCCCACAACACACTGCCCTGGCATACCTGTCACCCCTCTAGCTGGGTGCCGTATGCCAGTGGTGTGGGTACAGGTGCATGAGCCATGTACCCCTACAGTACCCAGGTCCATTCCTGGGCACTGTAAGTGCAGTCCTGCCATTAAGAGTATATGGTGCTGGGAGGTAGTCATCACGAACTCCACAGCACCATGTTGGCTACACTGAAGACTGAGAAGGTTATTATCAAACTTCTCAGCACATTAAATCCACACTGATGCCAGTGTGGGATTTAATGTACAATGCACGACAGAGGGCAACTTAAGAGTTGCCCCCTGAAACTAACCCACAACCCGTGTCCTGACTGAGAGGCTTTCTAGGCTGCCACCCAGCAGACGTGTTGCTTGACCCTTGGGTAGAGAGCCATCCGCTCTTGTGGGCCTGCAAGTATGCACATCCTGGGGCGAGGTGCTAGGCCTCCATCGCCAGGATGGGCAGGGGGAGCTTCAAAGGCATGCCACCTTTGTGAGCTTCTCCAGGCCGCTTGCTGTACTCAGCAACTGGCCCCCACCGGTTCTGACCCCCACTCTGGAGGGAAGACAGGCAGGAAAACCTAAGTGAGGAAAGGGGTGTGCCAGCCTCTGCCAACCCCACCCTTGAGGTGGGGGAGGCGAGGTGAAGCACAACTCCGGGCTCAAGCCATATTGAGGATGGGGAGCCCTACCCAATCAGAGATAGGCTCCTGCCGCCCTCCCACTGGAGAGTGGCAGGTAGGGGGTGTACTCACCCCAAGGCAGGGACCCATTGGTCCCTGACCTTCCCATACCTGTTACGCCCCTAAACTTAGTATTTAGTGGCACCCTGAACCTTCCTTCCTCAGATCCCGATTCCGAAACTACAAGAAGAACAAGAAGAAAAAAGACATGCCGTGCAGCTGTTAACAAGAGGACGACACCAACTGACTTGGCCCCAGCCCTACAGACCTATCAACCCTCCAACCTGCTCCTGCTAAATCTCTTTTGACGTCGGGAAATCTTACCCTCTGCTGGACACAGTTGGAGGGGTACCTTGTTGTGAGGCTGCAGGCGTTGTCAGGATCCTCGAGGAGGGTCCTGGGGCACTCGATTTGTGGTCACAATCGCCAGGGGGACGTCATCATAGTCTTTGTTCACTCAGGCACAGGCCGGGCTCGGCGGGTGCAGAGTATGCTGGATTTGCGGTTCCTGGCTGGCACCAGGGGTTGTTGCTGTTTGAGCAGAACCACTGCTCATGGGAGTCCCAGTATTTTAGATAAGCAAAGCAGGCAGGTCCTCCGGGGTTTTCGAGGTTGCTGTCCGCAGGAGACGCCGGGGTTTAGCAGGAGCAGGTTCAAGGATCAACAGGCCGTTAGGGCTGGGGCCAAGTCAGTTGGTGTCGTCCTCTTGTTAGCAGCTGCACAGCAGGTCTTCCTTCTTTTTGTTCTTCTTTCTTGTTTTCAAATCAGGATCTAAGGATGAAAGGTTCAGGGTGCCCCTAAATACTAATTTTAGGGGCGTTACAGGTAAGGCAAGGGCAGGGACCAATGGATCCCTGACCATTGAAGCTTCCCCTGCCCATCCTGAGGGAGGAGGCTTGACACCTCGTCCCAGGATGTGCATGGTTTCAGGCCCAGGAGAGTGGCAAGCTCTCGACCCAGGGGTCCAGAAACATGTCTGGTGGTGGCAGCCTCAGTAGCCACGCAGTCAGGACACTGGGAGTTGGTTAGGTTTCAGGGGGCATCTCTAAGATGCCCTCTGTAGTGCATTTTACATTAAATTCCACACTGGTATCAAACTTCTCAGCACATTAAACCCACACGGATGCCAAACTTCTTAGTCTTCAGTGTAGCCGTTATGGTGCTGTGGAGTTCGAAATTACAACCTCCCAGCACCATGTACTCCTAATGGTATCACTGCACTTACAGTGCCCAGAAATGGCCCTGGGTACTGTAGGGCCACAGGGCTCATGCACCTGTGCCCACACCACTGGCATAGTGCACCCAGCTGGAGGGGTGACTGAGGTATGCCAGGGCAGTGTGTTTGTGGGCATGGCACACAGGGATGTGTGCCATGTCGACTCTGTTGAGTTCCGCACCAAGGCACTCCGCCTGCAAAGGCAGTGTGTGTGTCAGAGTACAGGGTCCCTACTGGTGGCACAATAAGTGCTGCAGCCCATAGGGGTCTTCTCTGGTCACAGTACCCTGGGTACCTAGGGTACCATTTACCAGGGGCTTACCTGTGGCCAGAGATGCCAATTGGGTTTAGCTTTCAACACAGTTTTAGGGAAGGAACACAGGCCCAGGGCACCTGGTTGGCAGGAGCCCAGGGCACACTCAGTCAAAGTACATCAGCAATTCAGCAAAAAGTGGGGGCATACCATGCAAGAACGATTGCACTTTCTCACTTTAACCATCTGGTAGCTTGACACAAAAGCATAATGGCTTAACTTGGGGGGTCTTTGTGTAAAGTATTTATGCAGCACACAATCAGTAATAAAGTGAAAACACAGCACAAGAAAAGTACATCACCAATATAGAAAAAGGGAGTCAAATGTAATAAATAAAAAGACAACAAACAAATTAAATCCAATCAGTAAAACCGGAGTTATACATATTTGTACGTTTCACGTGAACAATAGTGCCTAAAAGATCAAAGTGCCAACCGTGGGTATCTGGTCATGTGAGACCAGGGCAGAGCCAAAAGTTAAGGCTGACCGCAATGGTAACACAGTTAGGCTACACAAAGTGGATTGGGCCTGGTCTTGGCTTACCTTTGGACTTAGAGGACATTTTGAAGAAAAGTTCCTGTGAAGGTAAAATTCAGCTGTGTAAGGCAGTGTCCGAGGAGAAGTCATGGCAGTCAGGGAGCCTCTGGATGAAGTCACAGTAAATATTTCTATGTTCGAGCTTTGTCATTTTTTGTAAGTTTAAAATCTCCAGCTGGACATAGGTGAAAGCTGCAGCAGACTATGTCTCCACAAGGCCTTATACCCTTCCTGAGAAGTCCAGCTGAGCATGATTTGCTGCTGGAGAGAACATTGTAGCTAGAACTACTGCAAAGTCAGGACAACCGGCGATGCACAGTGAGCAGGGAGATCCTGGTCTCCTTTTGGATCTTAGACCACTTTTTAGTGAAAGATTTTTACGTCCCAAGTTTCAGGTTATGGCTGTTTGGTCACCTTTAACATTACTTCTAAAGGTCCAGGATTGGTTGAGCACCACTTGAAGGGCAGGACTCAGTTCACACATACTGTGCGCTTAAGGACCACAGACTGTAACAACCCCTCATCCCCGCCTCTCCCATCGCTGAACGGTAGTGCTTTATAGTTCAACCTGACCATACCACATGATAACATTCTGCCTCTGAGAATAAACACTGGGTGCAGGTTGGAGACCTCCGTAAGCCTCCTTTCCGTAAATGTATAGGCACAAGATGTGTAATATGTAAGTGGCGGAGTGGGATGAGATATCACCGAATTCCAAGATGTTTGACACCAAATATATCCGCTTAATATAGCCACACTGATTACATTGTTGGATTTATTAAGAAATGCACCCAGAGGGCACCTCATAGGTGCTCCCTGAAATCCTACCAGCTTGCTAATGTGTACCTGACTGGTCCCCATCAGCCTGCTCCCTCTAGACTGGTTTCTGACTCCCTGAGGTGGGAGCCTGTTCTGGCTTGGCTGCAGATGCTTCACATCTACCCCAAACAGGAACAGCGTAGAAAGGCGGTGAGCTTCAAAGGCTTTACGTCCTTTGTTATGCTGACAGAGCCTCTCCAGCTAGTGGAGATGCCTCCTCCCCCCCCCCCCCCCAGTCCGATTTTTAGCGGCAAGGTCTGTGGCAAAATTAGTAAGTAAGAGAGGTGTGTCCCCTCTCAACAAGGGCCACCCCTAAGGGGCCCTGAACTGAAGCCACCCCCTCCTTTGAAATCCTCCGTATTTTTAGGGGGACTCTAGCCAATAGGGTTAGGGATATGCCCCCTCCCCAGAGGGAGTGGACATGCAGAGGGTGTAGGCACCCTAAAGGTAAGTGCCTATTGGATATTACCTTCTAACACCTGTAGCGCCCTTAAAATTATTATTTAGGGGCTACCCTGAACCTTAATCCTCCGATTACTGACAACCTTTGAAGAGGACAAAGAAGAGCCAATCCCTGCACGGCATAGAGCTCCAGCCACTGACATTGTTCCCAGCCCGGCTAGCCTGTTTGAAAAATTCAAACTTTGCAAATCCCACAACACATCCCGCAGACCAGCAACCTCAAAAACCCCGGGAGGACTGCCTGCCTTCCATAAAGTCTCCTGATCTCCTGTCGACAGCAGACCTGTCAAATAGAAAACCATATTTAAGACCAAAGCTCTGCCTGCGGAACCGTGGAACAGACTACCTCTGCTCCCGAGGCCCACAGCCCGAGTTCTAGTGGCCCACCTGTCCAGCAAAGGTTCCTATTCCTGAGCAAGAGCCCACCCTGAGCTGAACCCTGCTGGACCCCCCAACTGCGACCTGCACCAGTAAGCAGCTTCCCAGTGCCAAAGAACAACGCTGCACCTGGAGTCCGTGGGCTGTGAGGAGAACAACCAATGGTGTCCTGACGTTCCAGCACATCCCAACTTATCTGTGCAACTGTAGGTCTCCTTCGATCAGCCCCCTGGCCTGCAGCCTCTTTCCGACTTCAAGATTCTCCATTGGTTCGCCCAATGCTGTGTTGGCTGTCTGCACCCGGCCGCCTCAGTCCCACTGAAAATGTAGGTTTGGTGCTGCCTTTTGGCCCCCTGGGCTTACCTTAACCCCTGGAGACTGGGTTACCAAACCGTGCTGCTTACCTTTAAGTAGTACCACTTCGATTTCCTCCTTTCTCCATTCGATAACATGGGAACCAGATACAGAGTTTGACCTCTGCAACCAGCCACTTCAGTTCCACTGGTGGTGCAATTTTGTCACTTAACTGAACCTTACCTGGTACTGATTCTGTATCCAGAAACTCAGTATCATAAATCATTTACTTACCTGCATATTGTTGATTGTGTTTCCTCTCGTACGATAACAGTGTATTGTTGGGAAATGGACTAGGTGTCCGCTTTTTATATTGAAAAGCATTGATATTGCAAAATGTATAAAATAAAAGTATCCATGATTCTGTGGAATAAATATACTAAAAGTATTATTTTTACAAACCATTGGTGTCTAAATGTGGTCATTGAGTTTGTGTAATTATTTCTTGCCTGAAGCACAACTCCTAGTCCCCACCATCTTCCAGATGGGGGGACTACCAGCCCCCCCCTAGCCAACCAGGGATAGCCTTATGCTCCCCTCCCATTGGAGGGTGGCATAACCCACCCCAGGGAAGTGACCCATTGGTCCCTGCCTTTTACCTACCTGTAACACCCCTAAACCTTGTGGGTACACCTCTATTATGCCCCCCTCCAGTGGGAGGAGTACATGAATCTGTTCATGTTTGGCTGAGCCCCCTATCTGCAAGATGGCGGTGACTGAGAGATGTGCTTCACCTCTTCTCCCCCACCTGAGGGGTGGAGTTAGCAGAGGTGGGTACTCCTCTCTTCCTCACTTGTTTTTCCCGCGGGTACTCCCGCCCAAAGTGGGGGTCAGAACCAATCGGGACCAGTTGTTGAAAGCAGCAAGTTGCCTGGGGAAGCTCACAAAGGCGGCAAGCCTTTGAAGCTTCTCCTTCGTGAACTCTGCCCATCCTGGGGTAGGAGGCTTGGCAGCTCGTCCCAGGATGTGCATTGTTTCAGGCCCCAGAGAGCAGCGGGCTCTCGACCCAGGGGTCCAGAAACATGCCTGGTGGTGGCAGCTGAAAGCAGCCACTCAGCCTGGACACTAGTGGTAGGTTAGTTTTCAGGGGGCATCTCTAAGATTCCCCCCTGTGTGCATTTTTCATTAAATCCCACACTGGCATCAGTGTGGGTTTAATGTGTTGAGAAGTTTGATACCACTCATCGAAAAAAGGACAAGATCGGTCAACAGTGTGCCCTAATGTTCGCAGAGGTCGGAATGATTGCATTGTATGGCCGTTTTTCACAAGATCAGCCAGCATCCTCAACTAGAATAGCCAAACGGGCTCAAGCGGTCCTAGACTACACCATAGTGGACCTAGAGGTTTTACAAACTATCGCTACCTATAAAATAATCCACAAATTGGAGAGCGATCACAGTCTGCAATCATTCAAATTTAGCGTCCAACACACAAGGGCCCCAGCATGTAAAGCTTTGACCGAATCTCCAAGTCTCTACAATCACAAGCGACTAGAACGTAAAAGAGATAATGATACATGTGAAAAGAGTCCACACAGAAGTCACCGGTGAAGATCCATCACCACACCAGGATAATTGGGAAAAATTGATTATTAGCCAAACAGATAGATTTGGCCATCAAACTTGCTGTTGCACAAGAAAATCATGCAAAGCACCCCAGGCGCAACTGGGCTCAATAGTGTGCAAGAAAAGGATTTTAAATCAAGAAATCAGAAAGCTACAAGCAATAGCCAAGACTAAGGGAGAAGACTCAGTGCGACAAATCTATAAACTAAGACAAAACTATAAAAAAGATTTTTGGGCGGAACAAGCAAAACACCAAACAGAAACTTGGCAATTATTACTAGAAGCTAGTAAATCTAATAACAACAGGAAATTTTGGGCAGAAATTAATAAATTAGCAAACGGAGCTGCCCAGGTTTTCAACGCAAACATTCTACAGGAAGATTGGATCCAGCACTTAGAGCAATCTCAAAAAAATAACTTCCCAGCATGGAAGCCAGACCATCAGACCCATCATCAAAACGAAAATCAAGCAGCAGATCAACAATTCGATGACAGCTGGATAACGCCATCCCAAATACTAATGGTACTAAAAAAACTGAGGTCAAAAGGGGCGCCAGGCCCAAATGGTTTACCAAACGGACTTTTCAAACAAGACCAACATTTCTGGTCAGAATATCTTACCCCACTATACAACAATGCATTTCAAACTGGAAGCATACCTCCATCCTGGAGAGGCAGCATTTTACATCCAATCTTTAAGGCTGGCACAAGGTCCGATCCAGCAAATTATAGACTTATTGCGCTCATAGACATCGAGGCCAAAATATATGCCTCAAATCTTTTGAGTTTACAACAAGGGGTGGTGAGGGACAGAGTCTCTGAATTAATCAGAATACTCTCACCCAGTCAAGAGATCAGGGCTAGATCCAACACCGTTTTTTAGCTCACTGCACCATCCCAGTTTCAGAACCTGGCTGTATGCAAATTAGTCTGTTCCTGTCCCAGTGCATGATGGGAACAGGGCAAACCAAACTACAAAAGCCAATTCTTACACTGGGAAGGAAACAAGCTTCCGGGGACCGGTTTCTGGCATTACAGCCGTCTTCGGCCCGGCTTGCTTGAATCCTGATGGTGCAATGAGCAAGGGACTCATCATGTCTGAGTATACCCTTCCACGCTTAGGGTGGACAAAAAAAATTTACAACAAGGGGTGGTGAGGGACAGAGTCTCTGAATTAATCAGAATACTCTCACCCAGTCAAGAGATCAGGGCTAGATCCAACACCGTTTTTTAGCTCACTGCACCATCCCAGTTTCAGAACCTGGCTGTATGCAAATTAGTCTGTTCCTGTCCCAGTGCATGATGGGAACAGGGCAAACCAAACTACAAAAGCCAATTCTTACACTGGGAAGGAAACAAGCTTCCGGGGACCGGTTTCTGGCATTACAGCCGTCTTCGGCCCGGCTTGCTTGAATCCTGATGGTGCAATGAGCAAGGGACTCATGTCTGAGTATACCCTTCCACGCTTAGGGTGGACAAAAAAATTTACAACAAGGGGTGGTGAGGGACAGAGTCTCTGAATTAATCAGAATACTCTCACCCAGTCAAGAGATCAGGGCTAGATCCAACACCGTTTTTTAGCTCACTGCACCATCCCAGTTTCAGAACCTGGCTGTATGCAAATTAGTCTGTTCCTGTCCCAGTGCATGATGGGAACAGGGCAAACCAAACTACAAAAGCCAATTCTTACACTGGGAAGGAAACAAGCTTCCGGGGACCGGTTTCTGGCATTACAGCCGTCTTCGGCCCGGCTTGCTTGAATCCTGATGGTGCAATGAGCAAGGGACTCATGTCTGAGTATACCCTTCCACGCTTAGGGTGGACAAAAAAATTTACAACAAGGGGTGGTGAGGGCTCTGGAAGACTGGGTCAGTGCGAATAAGGTTCTTCCGATCACCCAGACGGGTTTCAGGCCCGGAACCAATACATCATGCAACCTACTGGCGTTAAACCTTTTGGTAGATAAAGCAAGGGAAAAGTCCACCAAGCTGTACACCTGCTTTGTAGACCTCAAAGCGGCGTTCGACACAGTTCCGAGAGAGGCCCAATGGCAAAAGATGGCCAATTGGGGAATACCATCGAAGCTGCTGCGGGCCATCATAAATTTATATTCATTCACCTGGGTTAGGATAAAATTAGGCGACGACAACAGTACAACAGAAAAAAATCCCTACCCATGTTGGCCTCAAGCAGGGATGTGTGTTGGCACCTACCCTCTTTAACATCTTCACCGCGGATTTGGACAAGTGCATCTCGGAGATACAAAGCGACCCCCCGATGTTAGCCCACTATAAAATCAGGAGCATACAGTACGCAGACGACATCGTACTTTGCAGCCAGACCCCTTTGGGCCTACAACGTTCCATCATGAAGTTGCATGACTACATCAGTGCACAAGGGTTGCAAATTAACTACAAGAAAACGAAGATCGTCTGCTTTGCATCGCGGCCGGGGCGGCAATCTTTCAAATGGCACATTGCAGGTAATACAATAGAACAGACCCTCTCTTACAAATATTTGGGCGTAGTGGTCAACTCGAGGTGGACTCTAAAAGATCACCAATTATACAGAAAGGCGCAGGCTAACAAACTACGGTTTGCCGTAAATTTATTAAAATCGAAACTAAAATGTCCATCCAATTCACACCTGTCGAAGGTGATAGCGGCAAAGTTTTTACCATCCCTTACATACGGGTCAGAGTTATACAGGGGAAAAGACGCAAACTTCTTGAACTTACAACAATCAGAGCTGTTTAAATATATCTTTCAGATTCCGAGGTTCGCATCACAAGCTCAAGTTCGCCTGGAATTCGGGCTACTAAGTCAGCACCAAGTCAGACAAGCGGCCATATTAAAAACATGTTGGAAATTAAGAGCAGCACAAGAAGACACGCTGATGGGTCTCTGTTGGATTGAAATGAATAATCAGACAAAGGCGCGAAAAACGCCTGGAAAACTGTATTGGAAGATGCACTGTTAAACCTTAACATGGAAAAGGCATGGAACACCAACCAAACTTATGCGGTTTTAAAAAAATCAGCCAACGGTGTTGCAAAGAAAAAATCCTGGCTAATAGACAAAGTCGCAATAGCGGAAAAAAAACACGGTTGGATGGTGTTGGCCACATATAAGAAAAGGGCGCCGCAACCCTACTTAGTCAATCATAACACCAGCCATCCAAAAAACACTACTTAGTTTACGGCTGGGAACCTATACTTTAAAAGACCAGATTCCCGCATGGAAGCAAACTTGGCTGACTTCGGACTGAAGACTATGCGGCCAAGCGGAAGAAACAATGATTCATATATTGTGTATCTGTGCATCTTTGACAATCCAGAGATGCTACTATCTACTCCACATATTTCGTTTATTTCAAATTAGAACATGCCGCCCGGCGGTCATGTTAGCATTGAACAGTTTCCAGCTGCAGACAGCTTGCAGGGCCGCTAGATTTTTTCAAAAGGCTTCGCACTTAATACTGAACACTGAGAAAAAGGAGATCAACGGTACAAAATCGAAGGAGTGAAGCGCCATGAACAGAGACAATGAATTCCCGCTTTAAAAAATATTACCCACATAGACATTACAGAATGTTTTCTTTTTCCTTTATCTACTTACCAGTCTGAACACTCTCTTTTTTAATTTGTAATAATTTCCATGTATGCAAAAAATTGTAAAGGTTTTCATTAACTATATACAATAAAAATTTACTTAAGTTTGATACCAAACTTCTCAGTTTTCAGTATAGACATTATCATGCTGTGGAGTTCGTAATGACAACCTTCCAGCACCATATACTCTTAATGGCAGCACTGCACTTACAATGTCTAAGAATGGACTTAGTACTGTAGGTATGCAGGGCTCATGTACCTGTACCCTCACCACTGGTATAGTGCACCCAGCTAGAGGGGTGACTAATCTATGAAGGGCAGTGGGTTGTAGGCATGTCACACAGACATGTGTGCCATGTCGACTCTTCACTTTGTTCTGCACCAAAACATGCAGCCTGCAAAGGCAGTGTGTTAGTCTAAGGGTACAGGACCTCTAAGGGTGGCACAATACGTGCTGCAGCCCTTAGAGGCCTTCTCTGGTCACAGCGCCCTGGGTACCTGTGATACCATTTACCAGGGGCTGACCTGTGGCCAGAGATGCCAATTGGGTTTAGGCTTCAAAGCAGTTTTAGGGAAAGAACATGGACCCTGGGTACCTGATTAGCATGAGCCCAGGGCACACTCAGTCAAAGCACATCAGCAATTCAGCAAAAAGTGGGGGCAACCATGCAGAAAGAGGGCTCTTTCTCAAATGCAGGCTATCATTGTTCGCAGAGGTGCTCATGGTGGTGGCGGCTTGGGCAGTAACTATCTGAGAGCATGCTCCAGCACAAACCAGGGTGAGAGAAAGCAGTTGGGGATCCAGGATTTTAGCCTAGTTTCTAAAAGTTGCACAGGGTTATTTTCCTCTGAGACTCTGCAAATCCAACCAACCGGAGGTTATGCCTCCACAAATGATTTTCCGTGTCCTCTGCCCTACACTCAAGTTGATTCATCGTGAGGAGCTGCTTATGGACCGTAGACTTCAGTGAGCTTGTCCGCTAAAGTGGATACTCTGTCATTTTCCTCTGCCACCTGATTAGCCACATTCTGTAGACCTTGTCTGAGCAAAGTCACATACAATATCACCCCCGTATCTTGGTCTCCTCGGCTTCCCTTGAGGCCTGAATTGCCTGACCCTGGAATTAGGCGATTCCAAAGGGGGCTGATTGGTAAGTTTGTCCTGGGTCCCACCTCCGCCCAAAAGGGGAGCGGTAAAGCAGGGTATCTTGGCTTGGGCATTCAATATCTGGCCTCTGGCTTTGCCCATTGTCGTTTCGGAGAGTGTAGAGAGCCATAGGCTTCGCCTGTCCGTATGGGTACTCTGTCCGGCCCCGTGGTGGCGTCCAGCTGGAGTATCTGGACCTGATCCATGTGCCCTTTTCTGAAGTCCTCGTGATGTAGCACGGAGTCGGGCACTGGCCAGCATGAGCAGTCTATCTGCTAGCTGGTGTCTGGGAGGCCAGGTGGGTTCGGACATATCCCATCACTTATAGCCAGAGTAGACTGCAACATGTGTGTCCATAGGTGCCCAGGGAGGGATCAGGCGACACTGGCCCTTATTTGTGAGATCTATATGGATGGGAGATTGACTGATCCACACTCCCTTGCCTTCCCCAACTCCCTCCTCGAAAGCACCAGCGGCTCCACTCAATAGGTCCCTCAAGAAAGAGGCCACCAGTCTGCTCTCTCGATGTTTGAAAGAGCTGGTATTCAGAAGGGGAGATGACTCACCTCCAGGTGCATCCCAGAGTCAGCCCGGCCTGGCCCATGCAGCCCCTGTCCCCTTCAGTCCAGGCAGGAAAGGCCTGCCAGATTCAGTTGCGGCAGGACACTGCAGTCGAGGTCCTCCAGCAGCCCCTGGGATCATGACCGCACCTGCTCCTGGTCCAGAGAGCAGGGGGAGCAGCCCGACGACCGCAGCTCAGGCCCCGCAGCAGCCGAACAGGTCTAGGAAAAGGTAGCGGACTAATAAGTAAATTAAATGTGGCAATCCGATGTAGGCCAATTTTGCAATGTTTAAAGGAGTGATCACAAGCACTTTAGCAGTGCTTAACAGTGGTAGAGGGCACAGAGTCCTAAAGCTAACAAAAACGCTTCCCTTAATATACAGCTAACTTCAATATGACTGACAGCATTATGCTGCTTCACAAGGGGCGCATCAGTTAACAAAGTAGTACTCTTCAGTGCCCAGGGCTACAATGACTGTGCTTTTTTTAGGTCTCGCTTACGCAGCGCATGCGCGCTGCATAGGAGACCTCTATCCGTCGCTCTGCTCTTTTTGGAAGCACGTACTCGTGCTTGTGGCAGGATTCCACCTTGCGGGAGCGCGCCACAAGCACGAGTATGTGCTTCCAAAAAGAGCAGACTGCGCGCGCACCACACACCACTCCCGAGCTTGTTAATCAATTTACAAGAAGCTTTACGTGGGGTTGCCGCACGCGCTGGTTTGAGGTCCCTCTTCCCGTAGAATCGGTGCACGTGGTTTTGCTGCCTACTGTGCCCTTTTGAGTGAAGACTGCGCACGCACCACTCACAGGCTTGTTTCTTGTCTGGCGTTTTTCAGTACCAACAATAGGGGAGGCCCCTGCGGGGTCATCCCCCTCTTATTAAAATTCACATCAGCTCCTACCACCGGACCGCAGGTTTCCCACAATACCATTGCAGCTCTCAGCGCCCCATTGATGCACGGGCATTTGTCATTCATTCGCAAGCCTCGCGGTCCCGGGCCTCAAAGGCTGCAATGACAGAAGCCTCGGATATCATAAAAGACAAGAAGCCGTGCATTAAAGCACTCCCGGTAAGAGGAATGATGAATGTCTAAGATTTGAAGGAAACTCTGTTAATTTTATTTAGTTTGGAAATTAGAAATAGACAACACCGATTCGGGGTGGGGGGGGCTGATGCAACAAATAGAGGAGTGCTTAAAGGCATACAAAATGCTAATTGTATTTCAGCTGCTGGTTCCAAACTGCCGTTGTATTGATGCCTGCTCCCTCTACGGGGCTCCCTGCCGCCTGCTCTCCATTTTCACCTCCTCAAATAGTGTTTTCAGGTAGCACTTCGCCAATCTTGGCTCTGCAGATGGCCTGTCTCGTATTACAGCCGGGCCTGCCATTGGGCAGCGCTCAGCTTTAGGGCGGTTTGAACCTTGCCACTCTCCCCTCCGCCTCCCTCAGTCTCCTGGATGTAATTATGCCATGAAGTTGTTTATTCAGCGACGGCTGAACCAATGCTCAACCTTCTGGCGGAGACGTGTTCCCATAATGTGCACTCCAGTCTCTACTAGTCATTGATACATCTGTTTGGCGATGACCTGCAATTCGATACTAGGCGCACATGCAAGCTGCTGGGAATAAACAGCATTTCTTTCCTTTCTTGAAATATATATTTTTTTCCTTCTTGGAGTTAAATTGCCCAAATTACCGCCACCTCTCAAACAAGTTTTCGTTTGCTCTGTTTTTTTTAAAGGGAGTAAAATAGTGTGCCGCTGGTAATGTTTGGGAACTCGTGGTGTTACTTGAAATTTTACATTCTAAATCGCAGAATCCAATTTAGTGGCGTTTCGTAAGCCTGCTTAAGATTGTTGAAGTTCTCAGTAAAATGGATTTCTACTGCTACAAGTTTAGGGGTGGTGAAAAAACTATGCAGAATGCTCTGAGGAATCGCAAACTCCCAATCATTTTGCAGGTTACCTTAGATGTTACTGTGGGTAACCGTGGATAAATCTGTAAAGCTGTTTCTCTTAAAGGGACAAAGGAGATTTTTTAAAGGTCGGGCTCCCCTGATTAATGGTTTGTGTTGAAGATTTTCTCTAAAGGGTGAAAAATCTCAGTGAAAAAAGTAAAACCTGTAAATAAATATTTCATGTGCCGCAATTATTTCGGAAATATCAATACTCCCCTCCATGTCTATGAATAGCTTAGTATTTCCAGGACGACTTATGGGGTCTTTGCTCAGCTCTGAAAAGTTGGGAATCTACTAAGAAACGACTTGCAGACCATAAGATATCCAACTTGCTCGAACTGGTCTTCGTGAGCGGCCCCAGAAGGTATGACTTTACATCTGGTGACTGTGGTTTAAGTGTTGCTATTTGTTATTCATCAGTGTACTCGAGGACAAGGGGGATGGTGGCGAAGGATTAAATTTTGTGCATTGGCATGTTTTTGTGATGCCACTCTGTAAGATAGTCTATGAGCACAGCGCTCCCTGCCATGATATGGGTGTAGGTGGGAGGTCGATGGTTTGAAGCCAAGAAGGGCTTACTTATTCTTTTTATTTCTGAGGTCAAATAAAAAGATTACTGAGTTGGGTGATAATTTAATAATCAAGCTAGTAGTGCTGCTTGATCTGTTGTTTTACCTAGGACTCCTCAGCACTACCTTATCTAGTTGAGATTCATTGATTTTAAGTAAGTAACATCATGTTCCAAGTTACTTACAAAAGCCCGACTACAAGGAGAGATGCTCAGAGAGAGGCAGCTTCGGTCCTCTTTAACAAACATATACTAAATATAGCAAGCATTGGAATAGCCAATAGGTCGACAAATCATTGGCTAATAGAAACAACCATTAGCATAGCAAATAGGTCTCGCCTTTGTGACCTTATAAGTGTTTAGTTATCCAGCACAATATCTTTGGTGCAACAACATCAAGTATTGCATGGCTAAACACTTATAAGGTCCCAAAGGCGAGACCTATTTGCTATGCTAATGCTTGTTTCTATTAGCCAATGATTTGTCTATATTAGTGAGGGCCTGTGTTTCCAATAATCTTGTTGAAACTGACTTTACACTGATTTTCCATTCTTAATATTTTTGGGGGGGGAATACTAACATGCATCCAACCCGTTTTACCAAATGATGTTACAATGATATAGTACCTAAACCTGCACATTAGTTTAGAATACCTTTTGATTTTTTGTGTACACTGTGTTAAAAGCATAGATTCCTCAATCTTGCATTCAAGCATCTGCAAGCATTTGCATCTAATCGGAGGGCATTCTGGGAGATTTATAGGTAGCCCCATGATATTAAACTTTACAAATGTGTGTACACATTTTTATACTGACAGTAGTGCACTTCCAGCTCACAGCATTTCTTTAGAATGCTTTCCCTAATAATACTCTGATGAACTGGAACTCAGTATGATCAGAATGTTCTGATCGTTCTCAGTTCCAGATCTTTGGTCTCAGCACGAACACATGCAGTATACGATCAGAGTACTCTGTGTTTCCGACTCTCACAGCATAACCTATTGTGGAGGATGTGTTGGCATCCAATGATTAAGGACGCGCTAGGGTGTTGAAGAGGTCTTATTTGTGAACGACGACAAGAAAGTGGCTCAATTGATCACCTGTATTTTTCTTTCATCCGAGTATGTACACTTGTCGGAATGATTGAGCTGTGCTATGGTGTATTAAAATTGACGACCCTTGCCTGGATACTCCTGGATGCCTTGAAGAATCCATATGTTGGCGAAATGTTATGGCTGCCTATTTCTTTGCCTATATTTGGAATGAAGAATGGATAATAAAAAAACACACTAAGAGAGGATTTATAATTTTTGTTTTATTTACATTGGTATCTACTATCACATTGCCATAAAGATTAGTTTCATTGTTGCCTCTCATGTATGTATAAATGTTTCTAATGTGTGACTAATGGTATCTGGTCATAAGAGGTGGGCCATTGTTCCATTCCCTACATACAGTCACTATATCAGGTAGTGCAGCATTGAAGTCCCAGGCTGCCATAGTCTTCTCAGCTCATTTTTAGGTCTCGCGTGGGTGTGGCAGCGAAGCTGCTCCGCCTCCGCGAGGGATATTGTTCGAAAAAAAATTCTAAAGGGGACTCTAAGCCCGCCCCTCTTTTCCATTGGGTAGCGTCAGCGTTTATGGTAAACGCTGGCTTCCCAATGGAAAGGAGTGTTTTTGGTTGCCACCCTGTCCGTTTTCCGGACAGTCCCTCCAGACACCATGGCCTGGTTTGTGGCTGTCGTGAAGACTTTTCTTATCTGCTTGTTTATTTTAACAAGCAGATAAGAAAAGTGTTCACGAAGCAGACGAGCCGCGGCGCACAGGCATTCCAAGGGCGCCTGTTCCGAGCACTTCCCTTTTCTCTCATCTGATGGGCCGTCACTCGCGTCTTCTGTTTCCTCCCTCCCCTCGGTACTCTACACCCTCACCCCACTCTCTGGTGTTCCCCCCACCCCCTCCCTCCAGTGCTGTGTGGGGCGCAACAGCGACAGCTTGTTTACATATAATATACAAATATAATTTTGTTTTTATTTGTGGTTGCCTGACACTGTATATGTTAACTCAGTGCAGACAATTACCTAATGCTGTTGACTGTGTTGTGGTAGTTGTCCGTTACATCAGCAGCCCTTCATGGTGGTATTGACTTACGCCAACTGTGTGGGCGGTTGTGCATCTGTGAAGGCTTCCAAGATTCATTGTGTCACTTGCACACAACTTTGTGTGTGAGTCGGCCCAGGGGCTGCCACTCGGGTTGGGTGTAAACCTAGAAAGACGTAGTATATATCTGGGCCAGGGAAGCAGTTGTGTGACCCCGCCACAATTCAATTTAGTGTAGTGCATTCTGAGGTGTTCACTGCCTTCTGTGCACACTCAGGGCCCTGGCAGACGGTGCACGCACACACTGGCGCGTGCAGTGGCGAGCTCCAGAACAATGCACAGATTTTATTCAACATTAACGGCATAGTATTGAGCTGATGTTTTATTCACGTATAATTCAATTCTATATTTTACCGAATAAATTTGGGCTTAGCTGTCGTTGAGCTCCGTGTAACCTCTCCTACAAAGATTAGTTGTTTGACCAGATCATAATTAAATGACATTAACAGCGTATTTATTAAATATATTATATCTCCACGTGAAATAGGCGTGCACTTCTAATAGAAATATTTCAAGAAATGCGAAGGAATTTAAGAGTAGAACTATTAGTGTGAATATGTAGACAAATCCTGAAAGGTTTTTAGTGTCAGATTAGCAAAAGGGTGCACAGCCTACTGTGGACGCATTAAAGTATGTCGCGTTGTAAAGAGGTGGTGCAACTGGGTGAGTGGAAAACCTTTAGAACAACTCGACAGATAGTAGAAAACTACCAACTAGAGGAATAACAAGAGTACCCTATGCACTCACAAGAAATCAAAAAACGTAATGTCACATTCATAAGACAGTATACAGATAAACAAAGCAACAGAAAATTGTAGGGAACTCCTGTAGGAGAATAGTCCGATGAAGTCTTTTATTGTGTTAGACAGCCAGCCGACACGTGTTTCATTGCTTACGTGAATCCTCGGGGCTATCCGTGGCCGTATTCAACCAGGAGGTCGCTCTGCTGGTGATACCTCCGACCCAGCAGGGCCCGTAACCTTGATTGTAATAATACAGGGAATAAAATACAGATTCCAGGTTGCCTTCGGGATAGATAGCGCCTTGTGAGCGCACAGAAGATGGGGGGGATTTGCAAGCGTGTAGACATCCGAGGAATTCCGAGCAGCCGTTCCTTTGAAATGAAACATCCTCGCACCTGCCAAGGTTGTGCCCACCCTGGCCCCTCCGTGCCCAACCGAGAAACCTCTGCATGTTTCGATCTGCGTCGCCCCCAGTCACACACCTCAAGAGCCCGTTCCTAGACCTGGGCGTGGCTGTGGGTCACCCACCTACTGCGTCATCATGGGGGCAGTGAGAAAAGGCCCTACACCCTGACACTGAGGTGCAGTGCAACTCACCCCTCCTACGTCATGTCATCATGGGAGCAGTGCTGTGCAGTGTCCCTGAGAGAAGGCCCTACACCCTGACACTGTGGTGCAGTGGGACTGCCAACCCCGCCCCCCTTCCCATTCCCCCCGCCAGCGTCTTCATGGGGGCAGTACTGCGCACTGTGCCTAGGAGAAGGCCCTACACCCTTACACTGTGGTCACGGCGACTCCCCCCCTCCCACGTCATCAGGGCGGGTAGTGCTGCGCAGCATCCCTCAGAGAAGGCACTACACCCTGACACTGAGGTGTAGTGCGACTCCCTGCTGCGTCATTAGTGTGGGCAGTGCTGCGCAGAGTCCCTAAGAGAATGCACTACACTGTGACACTAACACTATGGTGCAGTGCGACTCCCCCTTCCCACATCATCAAAGGGAGTAGTGCTCCACAGTGTCCCTGGGAGAAGGCCCTACACCCACAGCCCGCATGATACACTTTTCCCTTGGCATATACAGTCCCTATAGTATAGTGATACCATAATATTGATGTTGTAAAAAAAAAAACATTAATAAAAGCCATTACCATTTACAATGCCAATAGCTCACACTTGTATAAATGCGATGCAATACATTTCGCATTTGCAAAACGTTTGGCTATTAGCATTTTAAATTACAATGTCTTATATTTGTTTTACACAAGAAAAAAAAAAACAATGTCATTTACAATGTCAATAGCTCAAAACAATGTCAGTGCGAGACCTATTGCATTGTAAATGCTTATTCATATCACTTGTTGCTGTGATTTTTTTAAAAGGCTTACAACATGTTAACAATGTATCCAACAGAAGAACACGTTACTTACCTTTGGTAGTGTTGTTTGTGGCCGAGATTATAACTGCAGATTCCTCATCGATCCTCTCTGCTTTGTAAATTTGACCCCATCCATTAAGAAAATCACAAGCATAGGAATCTGCACAGTGGTCAAAGCCAATTTGCTGTTGGGGCTCTGCATCTGGTGGTGTGGACAGCCTCGAAAGCAACCGACAACGCTTGGGAGTGGCGCCTATATTGGCATTGCATGTCATTTACAGAGAAGAACAGTGCAGAGCTACTTACTGCTCAAACGTTTCCAGATCCAGTCTGATGCCCGGGAAATATTAAAAAGGTGAATAATCTGCTGTTTGGCACATTCTCTACCAGAAAAAGTGCTACTGAAGGTAAGTATCTTGTTTGTCTCAATTGTGCTGACTATCTTATTCTGCTGTTGCTTTGTGTTTGTACATTAAAGTTCAAAATGACATGGAAAGGAGCCAGCTAAGCAGCTGATTATTGGTACTTACTCTACAATTGTTTGCAACTTGCGTTGTGACTCAATGTATTCAGGTTCATTTGATTCAGTTTAAATGCTATGAATATATGGATGTATAGGTCTAATTGTGGGTGTGATTATAATTTGTACTAGGTGTACTCTGTCTTACTGCCACCCTCCACCATTCTGCTGGATGGGTGAAATGAGGACGGATGGAATAGTTTTGGTGGTCTATCCTTAAAGAAGACCCCACTGTCAGACATTCACTAAGCATGCATGGTCCGAGCTGTGCCATGCACGTTTTAATTTCTCCGTTTTAATTTCACAGGGAGTCATCAGCCACCGATTGGTATTCCAGCAGGTGGGCCAATACCTATGGACAGAGGACCAGGTAAAAAACATCCATTCCATTTTCCCGGCAGTAGAATAGTAAAATGGCCAGGAAAAGTGATTACATTTCTGAAAATATTATTAGCATGTCAAACACAATGCCCTCATCCTAATATTACCCATGACCATAGAAGAATAAGATCCACAAAACATCAATGTATGTTTTCATTATCTCCTTGTAGTTTTTTAGGTCTCGCCTGTCGATGCGCATGCGCATCGAGCAAGCGAGACTATAGGGGCTCATCGACTCTTTATCTAACTTGCAAGGAATCGTGGCGATTCCTTGCAGTGCCCGTGACTTTTAAGCTCAATGCGCATGTGCATTGAGCTTAAAAGCGCGTGCACAGCCGCCCGCATTCCTCCGACACCTTTGAAGTGAAGCTTAGCTTTACTTCAAAGGCCCGGCTTCTTCACACCCACATGCCGCTCTGCCCCGCTCCGCCCCCTCCCCTGAGTCATCCTGCCTGCCCTCGACGTTCCCCCCGCCCCCTCCCGCCACGCAATGCCGAGAGCTTGTTTTCTTTCTTTTGAAATAGCTGTCTTTCTGACACTTGATAATATTGCATGTTGTCAATCTGACCCTATGCTTGCCTGTTGGTTATTTTTTTAATTTAAATTACGCGCAGACCTACGAAAATGCACCCTTTTACATTAATAGCAGTCAACAAGGGCGCCCGCCCCCTCCCTATCCCGGGCGCCGCTTAGGTTTCAGCGCGGCACCCGCTTTCACTTTTAACACGGCGGCCAGTCAACAATGGCGCATGCAGCTCTTTTCTGTCACGCTGTAAACATTCAAATTATTTGACTCCAGGAATTCCTGCCCCGGCCTGTTTAGACTCCGAGCACTCTCTGGTATGACAGAAGCACATTTTATGTAGTTCGGCTGAACTGCCGCCGCTCCTCCAGCTTGTTTCAGAAGAGTTGCCTTCATGCATTTTAAGTGCGTTGGCTAAAAGTGCACGGCATAGTTTTAGTTTGCGGGCAGGTTTTCTCATCTGATGCTCTTTCTGCTGTTCACTTTGTCCCATGCAGTTTTTACCAGTGTGCGCATTAAAAATAATGATGTTTGTCTGAAATGCAGCCGCCGCTGCGCTGTGTTTGGGACTGGCCTCGGTGCTGCAGATTAGAGTGGACGTGCTAATCAATTGCCCGTTTGAGAGGAAGTCATCCCGTGCCTTTGCATAATCCATTTACATATCCCCAGAAGGTGCCCGATGCCTGGATTGTGTGCTTCCTGTTGTGCGGGGCCCCAGGGCCCTCTTTCTGCCATTTGTTCCCCTTCAAGAGAGTAAGATAGCGTGGGAATATTTGGAGCTCTTCAGGTTTGGGGCCCAATGCCACTCCGTGCTGGTTCTCCTGGCGTCATGTATGTCTCTCTCTGAAACATGCCAAGGACAGGCTGCAGGCTCTGCAGCTTGTAGTGCCTCGTTTTGTGTGGGTAGGGGAAGGGTTGACCTCACTACAGTGTTTACCACAGTTAATGAAGATCAGATGGGAGAGTACACACAGAGCAGCTCTCTGGGCCCATTCTGAGCCACGTACTAATGGACACAAACAATGCATCCGTGACGTTCGTCTTAAGGCAGCCCTATTATACTAAACCCGCCTTTTCTTGACTTTTTATTTTCCTAAACCCATATTTTGTTAATTAAAGGTGTACATTTTTTAAAAAGAAATGTTTGCAAATTTTTTTTCATGTAAGGGCCCACTGTTCTCACACTGCTTCTCCCAGCGTTCTTTGCATTCACGTTTGAGAGAGGCTCCTCTGAGACCGGTAAGTGCATACATGGATCTATATAATGCGTATGTAACTCCAAGTGGTGCAGTGAAATATTTTAACTCCTCCACGGGGAAGAACGCATTGTGTTCTCGGTTTATTTTTCCTGACACGAAAACTTGTTTTAGAATAGGGAATGGAGTTTTCGCTTGCCCCTGCCTCTGCCGTGCTCTGTTAGCAAACACTGCACATAGAAGTCACGCGCCGGATTCCTTCGCATTTCCTACTGCTAGTCAATGGCTAGTTTTTGTTTTACTTAAGGCAATATTACTTATTTCTTCCGTGGTGTAGACCTTTCCTGTTAGGGGCTTTGTTGTTCTGTGAGGACATTGAGTAATCGTGCTCATTGAAGACGATAGCAATGTTATAGCTGTTTGAAGAGCACCTGGAATGGCTCGCCTGCCCACACACGGTGACTGTGGGGAGGGAAGAGCTGAGCCTCCCTACTACAAGTGTTTAGATGTATCTGCTAGAGGCTGCCAAGCAAACTAGCAAGGCTTAGAGTACGATGGATGTTGTCTGCCACTCAATGTATACTTAATGTGAACATTTGCTATTAGGTCTAGGTTTGCAAATCACAGCGTTCCCCGTTTGGCCCCATGGCGCCCTCACCCTCACACCCCCTCTCACCCTCACTCACTCACCCTCATACACCCTCACACACCCTCACTCACCCTCTCACCCTCACTCACTCACCCTCATACACCCTCATCAGCATAGCATAACAAAACATAGCATGGTATAGCAAAAAAAGCATAGGATACACAAACTCACAACCCTTTCACCCTCACCCTTGCTCTAACACTCACCCTCACTCACTCACCCACCCACCCTCACCCACCCTCACTCACCCACCCTCACTCACCCACCCTCACTCACCCTCACCAGCATAGCATAACAAAACATAGCATAGCATAACAAAACAAAGCATATGATAGGAAAACATAGCATAGCATAACAAAGCATAGCATAACAAAACACAACATACCATAGCATAACAAAACATAGCATAACAAAACAAAGCATAGCAAAACAAAACATAGAATAGTATAACAAAGCATAGCATAGCAAAACAAAACATAGCAAAACACAACAAAGCATAGCATAACAAAGCATACCATAACAAAGCATAGCATAACAAAACATAGCAAAACAAAACATAGAAAAACACAACAAACCATAGCATACATAACAAAACATAGCATAGCATAACAAAACACAACAAAGCATAGCATAGCATAACAAAACACAGCATAGCATAACAAAACAAAGCTTAGAATAGCATAACAAAACATAGCATAACAAAACATAGCATAACAAAGCATAGCATAACAAAGCATAGCATACCAAAACAAAGCAGAGCATAACAAAGCATAGCATAACAAAACATCTCATAACAAAGCATAGCATAGCATAACAAAACATAGCATAACATAACAAAACATAGCATAACAAAACACAACAAAACAGCATAGCTTAACAAAACAAAACATAGCATGGCTGAACAAAACATAACAAAACATAATAGCATAGCAAAACACAGCATAGCATACCAACACAACAAAACATAGCATAGCATAACAAAACATAGCATAGCAAAACAAAGCATAGCATAATAAAACACAACAAAGCATAGCATAGCATAACAAAGCATAGCAGAGCAAAACATAGCATAGCATAACAAAGCATAGCATTGCATAACAAAACATAGCATAGCATAACATAGCATAGCATAGCAAAACATAGCATAGCATAACAAAACATAGCATAGAATAACAAAACAGCATAGCATAACAAAACAAAACATAGGATAGCAAAACAAAACATAGCATAGCATACAGCATCACTCAGCACCAACACAGCATCACTCTGTGGCACCACAACATCACTGAGCTCCACCACAGCATCAATCTGTTCAACCATTCAACAACAACTGGTTCAAATATGTTATCTCAATGTTTCAAGCTTTATTACAAATGTAACAAAAAAAGTTAATATTTGACATATGTTCTTGGATTTTCGTCACAATAAAATACACTGAACATAATCTTCACAAATGTTATTTACAAAAGTTTAAGCTATTGCCATTATAAATTACAATGACTTTTATTTAAGTATTAATTATTAAAAAAATTAAAAGCCATCGTTATTTGTAATATCAATACATCTAAGTCACGTAAATACAAAACATGTTGCATTACAAATTCTATAGGTGTCACATTTGCGAAAGTTATAACTATTGGCATTGTAAATGACAAAGCTAATAATTTAGCTATTTTCAAAAACAACACATAAATAAAAAAATTGTCATTTACAAGACCAATAGCTCAAACTTTCTAATGCGAGACCTATTGCATTGCCCTAACTCACACTCACCCTCACTCACCCTCACCCTCACTCACCCTCACTCACCCTCACTCTCACTCACCCTCACTCACCCTCACTCTCACTCACCCTCAACCCCTCACTCACCCTCACTCACTCACCCTCACTCACCCTCACCCACCCTCACCCACCCTCACCCTCACTCACCCTCACTCTCACTCACCCTCACTCACCCTCACCCTCACTCACCCTCACCCTCACTCACCCTCAACCCCTCACCCTCACACAGTGCAATAGGTCTCGGAGCATTTGAGTTAGAGCTTTTAGATTTGTTTATGGCTTTTTTTCTTTGTAATTCTTTAGCATTGCCTACAGGAAACAAAAATGCTAAAGATTTTTAAAAAAACCCCATAAACAATTCTAAAAGCACTAACTCTAATGCTGCGAGACCTATTGCATTTCCAATGCTTGTCTTTTGAATACACAGTAAAGTATTTTTTTAGTGATCATCTTATTCTCAAAATGTTGTGTGCATTAGAATAAAATCCCCCAGGAAGCAGATACAAATGCTAATTTAATATGGAGCATCCTAGAGAGTATATTGCTGTAACTTAGAAGTCTGGATTCATAGATAGAAACATGAAAAAATAACACTTGTGTTTGTTTTAAACATATTCACATTAGTGGGAAATTGAGAAAGCAATGCTGAAAATACAGCAACAGAGAGAATGAGCATTGTATGTTGAGCTACAACTAAGATGGACGCCAGGGGTCCTATCCTCCCAATTTGTTTTGTAGTGCGATTCAAAACTGATATACCTGAAAAATTATTGTTGCTTCTTGTAGGAATTACGGGGGGAGGAAGACACTGGTGATACAGACGTGACTGTAGGATTTCCCTTGTCTTTTTTATTATGTTTTGTGGATTTAACAGAGGGTAAAGTGAAAACTAGCCAGGGAACCACAGTTTTCAGGGCTCCTCTCCTGTCCCAGATGAATATTCTGTGTCCTTGTTGATGTGTTTCTCTGGGTCGTTAATTCACCACCTTAGGAGGTCTGGAGCCGACAAGCCACTCAGGCCACAAAGTTTGGATTGGGGAAAGAACAAAAAAGAAACAGGTTTGTTTTAGACTTCAATAGGTAAGCTGAGTCACCAATTCCCAGTGCCACCATCACCAGTTACGGTGTGTGCCCAGAGGTGTTTGGGGGAGTGTAAGGATATAAGGGGCAGTAAATCATATGCCCCCGACACATGCTCTTGTGCTTTATTTGGTTTTATATATATATAATATACTTTGGCTGCCCTTCACTGGCTTCCTATAAAGAAAAGAATCCTCTTTAAAGCCCTACTCTTTTGTTATAGGATAACTTCTGCAAAAGCTCCAGAGTATTTGAAGGACTTGGCCATCCCCTATCTGCCCCAAAGAGCACTTCGCTCTATGGGTATGGGTCTCCTTACAGTTCCTCGTGTAAGAAGGGCCAGGATGGGAGGCCGCTCTTTTCGGGTGTTGGCAGCCACCCAATGGAACAGCCTGCCAGCTGTGATCAGACTAGCCAAAACGGAAATTATGTTCCGGAAACTTTTAAAAACACATTTGTTTGCCCTCTAGGGATGGTTGTTTCTGCCCTCTTGACTCTCGCTCCACAGCGCGGGGATACGCCGGGATGGTGTCACCAGGCGCTTTATAAACCCCTTTATTATTATTATTATTATTATTATGCCCTTGTGCCTCCCCACCACCCTCACCAAAACAACCCCCTGGAGGGTTCTTACCTTGGGCTACGACCCGTCGGAACCCGCGGCGTCCTCTCTATTCCCTTAGCCACTGGGCTCTATCACCATACAAAAGGAGCTTGCTTCGCCTCCTTCTCCACTCTCCGGTTTGTCAGCAGCGGACCCTTTCAGCCAGTCTGGCTCTCTGCGGGGCTCCGGTGAAGTTCACTGGTTCCTCAGTCTCCCTGCAGACAGGCCGCTTCTCTCCTCGTTCTGCCCTTTTCTTCCTCTCTTCCAAATCTTTCTGTGATGCGAGTCTTCAGCCCATCCCCGGGGTTGCGCCACAACATCTCCTTCTGTCTCCTCTAACAGGACTAGACCATGCTGTGTTTCCGGTCAGGGGGCAGTAATGGCACCATCCGGGTTGCACTTCCTGCCTGTGGCCCGGTCGTTCTCACACAGCTCTCCCCCGAGGAATGGCCGTTAGGGCCATTCTGAAAACTGGTGTCGGCAAATATATTTCACTTTGATCTGCTTTATGCCTGGCTTATGGTCGTTATGGAATGAAAAAGGTTGTAATGCTAGGAACCAGCGAAGAATACGGGAATTGGAATCTTTGTTATGAAACCACCAAGTAAGGGGTGCATGGTCCGTGAGTACGAGGAATATACGCCCCAGGAGGTGCTATTGTAGGGCTTCTATGGCCCATTTTTTTGCCAGACGCTCCTTTTCGATTGTTGAATGATATACTTTGCGGGGAAATAGTTTCCTACTAATATAGAGGAGTAGCTTTAGCTCTCTGTTGGAGTCTGGGTGATAGAGAACAGCATCCAGAACATGTCCTGAAGCATCAGTCTGCAGAACAAACGTTTTGCTGAAGTTAGAACAATGTAAAACTGGTTCCTTGGAAATAGAGTCCTTCAGGGCTTGGAAGCTTTTTTTGTGTTCTAGTTTCCTCACTGGGATACGTGAAGGGTATTTGTTTGTCAGAAGGTTGGAAAGGGGACTAGCCAATGTTGAAAAGTTAGGAATGAACCTACGGTAATACCCAATGAACTCCAAAAAGGATTGTATGTCCCATTTTGTCATGGGGGTAGGGATCTTCCTAATGGCTTCTACTTTGTCTACCTGTGGTTTTATAAGCCCTTCCTGGATTGTGAACCCTAGATATTGGATAGTGTTGGTGACTAGTAAGGATTGTTGTGGGTTTATTGTTAGACCCGCCACTTGGATAGCAGCGAACACTGAAGCGAAGTGTACCAGATGCTCTTCCCAGGTGGGACTAAAGACGACTGTCATCTAAGTAGGCAGCTGCATAACCCTTATGGTGTCTAAGAATTTTGTCCATTAGCCGTTGAAAAGTGGATGGTGCCCCATGTAAGCCAAAAGGAAGAACTTTTTGGCTTTTGGAGTCAGGGGAATTTGTCAATACCCCTTTGTGAGATCAAGGGTAGATCTATATCTAGCATTCCCCAGCTGTTCGATCAATTCATCGATGCGGGGTATAGGAGGTATAGGGTGGGTGTCAAACTTGGTGATTCCATTGACTTGTCTAAAGTCGATACAGAAGCGCAGACTTCCGTCTGGTTTGGGAACACCAATTACTCTGTTATTACTCTATTATTTGGGAGTGTAGCATGGCTGTCACCTCTTTCTCAACAGCTTCTCTTCGTGCAGCTGGGATGTGGTATGGTTTTAATTTTATTTTGTTTTCCAAGGAAACAATGTCATGGTGCACAAGGGAAGTTAATCTAGGGGAGATGGAGACAAGACCTTGGTAGTCATCTAGCAAGCGGGATAGTTGTTGTTAGTGTGCAGAAGTCATATGAGTACCTATTTTCACTGGTTCGGTTTCCCTTTCCTGACTAGGGAGCAATGAAATATCCACTTGTTTATAATTACTGACATAATGGACATGAATATGCTATTCCCCATGTGTGCAGTGCTCCTCCCATTTCTTTAAAAGGTTGACGTGGGATGTTTGCTTACCTCCTGAACAGAGGGGTGAAAGGACACTGTAGGTAACTGGTGTTATTTTCTTTTCTATGATAAAGGGTCCTTGCCGTTGAGTCAGTAGTCTATTGTCTGTAGACAAGAGTAGTATAAGCACCTTGTCCTTGAACTCCCTTAAACAACTACCCCTTTCGTAATAGGTCTTCTGTGTTTCTTGGGCTTTTTCCATATTCTCATGTACCAGACCCATAACTGTGTTAAAGTGTCTTTTAGGTTGGCGGCATATTTCATTAGGGGCTTCCCTTCCTTATCTTCACTCTCCCATTGTTCTGCTGCCATGTCCAGAAAAGACCTCGGTTTTCTCCCGAATAGGAGTTCAAAAGGAGAAAAACCCATAGACCGCTGTTCATGTGATCTTATCGCAAACAGAACCAATGGGAACGTCCTAACTCAGTCCTTACCTGTCTCCGAGATGACCTTGCAGAGCATACCTTTGATGGTTCTGTTGTAACGCTCCACAAGGCCAATCGGTTTGGGGGTGATACACCGAAGTCCGTATCTGGCTAATACCTAACATACCTAATCCCTTGCAAATATGTGATATGAGACTGGACATAAAGGGGGTCCCCTGGTCCAGTTGGATTTCCAACAGGAACCCAACCCTCGAAAAGAAGGAAATCCTGGCTTGGGCTACATTTGTTGTAGTCCTACTAGTCCGAGGGAAGGCTTCGGAATAGCGGCTAGCATAGTCTATTAAGACCAGAATATATCGGTGCCCCCTTGGGGAGGGAGTTAGGGGTCCTACTAGGTCCATACCCACACTTTTAAATGGAACGTTAATTATGGGTAACGGTTTTGTTTCTGGGTGGAGGGTACCTCTAAGAGGAGTGTAGGGTAGGGTGAATGTGGGGTATTTGCTCTGAAGTCAGGGTATCTGTGAAAAGCGCAGGTGTGCTCTACAGCTGTTGTAAATGTGCGCTTGGGAGGTTTTTACCCATGTACGGGTATTGGCTGGTAAAGCATCCAGAAATTGTTCCAGATACATTTTTTTGCTAACCTAGACTACGCTGGACATATGGTGGGTTAACCATCTATTTCCCAGGTCCCTGATTCAGTAAAAAAAGAGCTAGCGGATTGTCACCAGGGGCCCATTTTTCCTTCCTGAATTTGGCTCTGTAATATTCCGGGTCACTGCCCAGTCGCTCTCATATAGCTTTTTTTATCTCTTTGTAAGCCGTAGTGCCTGCCGGGTTAGGGGCTTGGTTAGCCACCTGCAATTCCCCAGACCGGAGGGGAGCTATGTATTGGCCTCACCTTTCTGGAGGCCAGGCTGCAGTAGTGGCTACTCTTTCAAAGTTTATGAAGAAGTAATCTGGGTCATCCCCGTCCTGATATTTTTGGAACACCGACCCCGGAAAGTTGAGTTGGACCCTAGTACTAAAAATGGCATTCGTTGTTCTCAAGATGGCTTTGTCTTGGACCTGCTGATTACTGGTGATGAGTTACTTGAACCATTAGAGCTTCCTGCAGTGCTTCCCGATCTCCGTGAGCAGTCTGAGCCTGCTGTTCCCTTACAAGTTGCAGGTGTCTTTGTCCTTTTGCCAATTGGGTTTTTATTCCCTCTATGTGCACAGGTTGTGTCATGATTCAAGGTGATCCGCTACCTGGATGTACCATACGCACACACAACAGCACATACCCGTGCTTTTGTCGCATCTACAAGAGATAACCTACTGGTGTTATCGGTCCTAACCTCGGACACATCCGTCCGTAGGTTGTCTCCCCTGCCAGCCCCTTCACCGACAGGACACCTTGCTCAACACGGACCTTTGTCCGCAACTACTCCATTCCGCAGACGGTTTTTGATACGTCACCGGTCTGGCGTATCGTTTTGCCTGCCCTTGAAAACACTCAGCCCTGAAGAGTCACATCCCCCACACGGTGTGACGAAACACGTGTCGGCTGGTTTACTTTAATTTGTACTGATCAAGTGTGAATTAGAAATATATTCTATTAGCAACCCTGGATTTCGACCTTCATTATGTTTTTTGCACGATCTTTAATTGACTCACTGGGTTCTAACACTGGAACCTAACATTTGATACGTGTGCACAGGAATTGGACTCTGTGTCATGATTCAACTCTAAATGGGGAAGAAAATCCGGGCTTCTGACACCACTGTAGGAATTACAGGGGGAGGGTGATGCAGATGTGACTAGTTAGGTCTCGCCTGTCGATGCGCATGCGCATCGAGCTTGCGAGACTATTGCGGCTTAACCACTCCCCCACTACAACTTCGCAATTTAAGAATACAAACGGTATTTCCTGCCTCTCGGAAGCCCGGCGAGGACCCACAGGCGGCCGTTGTACATTTGTACCCTAAAAACCATCGTGTGAGGGGCAGGGATCCACTTGTGTTTGCACTTCGGTTGCCTTTGAAAAGAAACGCTGTCACCCTCACTCACCCTCAACACCTCACCCTCAACCCCTCACCCACCCACCCTCACCCACCCTCACCCTCACTCACCCTCAACCCCTCACCCTCACCCACCCTCACCCACCCCCACCCACCCTCACCCTCACTCACCCTCAACCCCTCACCCTCACTCACCCTCAACCCCTCACCCACCCTCACCCACCCCCACCCCCACCCACCCTCACCCTCACTCACCCTCAACCCCTCACCCACCCTCACTCACCCTCACTCACCCTCAACCCCTCACCCTCACTCACCCTCACTCACCCTCACTCACCCTCAACGCCTCACCCTCACTCACCCTCAACCCCTCACCCTCACTCACCCTCAACCCCTCACCCTCAGCCACCCTCAACCCTTCACCCTCAACCCCTCACTCACCCTCACTCTCACTCACCCTCACTCACCCTCAACCCCTCAGCCTCACCCTCACTCACCCTCAACCCCTCACCCTCACTCACCCTCACCCTCAACCCCTCACACTCACTCACCCTCACCCTCACTCACCCTCACCCTCACTCACCCTCAACCCCTCACCCTCACTCACCCTCACTCACCCTCACTCACCCTCACCCACACTCACCCTCACTCACCCTCAACCCCTCACCCTCACTCACCCTCAACCCCCCTCAACCCTTCACCCTCAACCCCTCACTCACCCTCAACCCCTCAGCCTAACCCTCACCCTCACTCACCCTCAACCCCTCACCCTCACTCACCCTCTCACCCTCAACCCCTCACACTCACTCACCCTCACTCAACCCCTCACCCTCAACACCTCACCCTCACTCACCCTCACCCACACTCACCCTCAACCCCTCACCCTCAACCCCTCACCCACCCTCAACCCTTCACCCTCAACCCCTCACTCACCCTCACTCTCACTCACCCTCAACCCCTCAGCCTCACCCTCACCCTCACTCACCCTCAACCCCTCACCCTCAACCCCTCACCCTCACTCACCCTCAACCCCTCACCCTCACTCACCCTCACTCACCCTCAACCCCTCACTCACCCTCACCCACTCACCCTCACTCACCCTCAACGCCTCACCCTCACTCACCCTCAACCCCTCACCCTCACTCACCCTCAACCCCTCACCCTCACCCACCCTCAACCCTTCACCCTCAACCCCTCACTCACCCTCACTCTCACTCACCCTCACTCACCCTCAACCCCTCACCCTCACTCACCCTCAACCCCTCACCCTCACTCACCCTCACTCACACTCACTCACTCACCCTCACTCACCCTCACCCACCCTCACTCACCCTCAACGCCTCACCCTCAACCCCTCACCCACCCTCAACCCTTCACCCTCAACCCCTCACTCACCCTCACTCTCTCACCCTCACTCACCCTCAACCTCAGCCTCACTCACCCTCAACCCCTCATCCTCACCCACCCTCAACCCCTCACCCTCACTCACCCTCAACCCCTCACCCTCACTCACCCTCAACCCCTCACCCTCACTCACCCTCACTCACCCACTCACCCTCACTCACCCTCATCCACACTCACCCTCACCCTCACTCACCCTCAACGCCTCACCCTCACTCACCCTCAACCCCTCACCCTCACTCACCCTCAACCCCTCACCCTCACCCACCCTCAACCCTTCACCCTCAACCCCTCACTCACCCTCACTCTCACTCACCCTCAACCCCTCAGCCTCACCCTCACTCACCCTCACCCTCACTCACCCTCAACCCCTCACCCTCACTCACCCTCACCCTCAACCCCTCACCCTCACTCACCCTCACTCACCCTCAACCCCTCACCCTCACTCACCCTCAACCCCTCACCCTCACTCACCCTCAACCCCTCACCCTCACTCACCCTCAACCCCTCACCCTCACTCACCCTCACTCACCCTCACTCACCCTCACCCACCCTCACCCTCACTCACCCTCACTCACCCTCACCCACACTCACCCTCACCCACCCTCACTCACCCTCACTCACCCTCACCCTCACCCACACTCACCCTCACTCACCCTCAACCCCTCACCCCCTCACCCTCACTCACCCTCAACCCCTCACTCACCCTCACTCACCCTCACCCACACTCACCCTCACTCACCCTCAACCCCTCACCCTCACCCACCCTCAACCCTTCACCCTCAACCCCTCACTCACCCTCACTCTCACTCACCCTCAACCCCTCACCCTCACCCACCCTCACCCCCTCACACTCACTCACCCTCACTCACCCTCAACCCCTCACCCTCACTCACCCTCAACCCCTCACCCTCACTCACCCTCAACACCTCACCCTCACTCACCCTCACCCACACACCCTCAACCCCTCACCCTCACTCACCCTCAACCCCTCACCCTCAACCCTTCACCCTCAACCCCTCACTCACCCTCACTCTCACTCACCCTCACTCACCCTCAACCCCTCAGCCTCACCCTCACCCACCCTCAACCCCTCACCCTCACTCACCCTCAACCCCTCACTCACCCTCAACCCCTCACCCTCACTCACCCTCAACACCTCACCCTCACTCACCCTCAACACCTCACCCTCACTCACCCTCAACACCTCACCCTCACTCACCCTCAACACCTCACCCTCAACCCCTCACTCACCCTCAACCCCTGACCCTCAACCCCTGACCCTCAACCCCTCACCCTCAACCCCTCACCCTCACTCACCCTCACAACACATATTGTGTTACAATAGGTGTCACATTTGCGAAAGATAAAACTATCTAGAGATGTAGCATAACGACCAGAGCTGCCATATAAGTCACGTAAATACAAAACATGTTGCATTCCAAATGCTATAGGTGTCACTCATCCATTTGCAAAACGAAAAATGTCAAACTCTTCTATTGCGAGACCTATTGCATTTTCAATGCTTGTTCCCTTGTCTTTTTATTATGTTTTCTGGATTTAACAGAGGATAAAGTAAAAACTAGCCAGGGAACCGCGCTTTTCGGGGCTCCGCTCGTGTTTCTGATGAATATTCTGTTTACTTGTTGATGTGTTTGTCCAGGATGGTTAATTCACCCCCTTGGGAGGTCTGGCGGCGACACGTCACTCAGTCCATGAAGTATGGGTTGGGAAAGAATGAAAAGGAAACAGCGTTGTTTTAGGCTTCAATTGGTGAGCTGAGTCACCAATTCCCAGTGCCACCTTTACCAGTTACGGCATGTGTAAGGGTGGGTAATTGTGAGGATATAAAGGGAAGTAAATCACATGCCCCGACACATGTAAATGTAAATGTATTTCGATTTATATAGCGCACGAATCACCCAGGGGTCTCAAGGCGCTTGCTTAGGGAACCCGTCCTGGTATTCCCCTGTGAGTTACCCCAGCAGGGTATCCACAAGGTGAAAGCCAGGCATCCCGCCGCGAGGGGCCGTAGTGGAGATTAAGCAAGCTATTGCCCAGAGTCTGCAGAGTGTGACCCCGTGAGTCGAGTAGTCACCGGAGCGAGAATTGTCGAGTCCGTGGAATTTTTGAGCCCGAGACCCGCCGAGGCGGGGAATCGAACCCTGGTCCACGGCTGATTTCAGCTTCCGGGTCTGCCGCCTCTAACCACTGAGCCACGCTTCTCCACACATGCGCTTGTGCTTTACATCCGTGTGCCTCCCCACCACCCCCACCAAAATGACCCCTTTGAGGGTACTTGCCTTGGGCCACGACCCATCTCCTGGGCCGTGGCGTCAGGACCCGGGGCGTTCTCTCTATTCCATTGGCCACCTGGCTATGTCACCATACAGAGGGAGCTCACTTTGCTGCCTCCTCCGCCACCACTCTCCAGTACGTCGTCATCGGCCCCTTCCGGCCGGTCTGGCTCTACGCGCGGGCTCCAGGGAAGCTCTCTGGTTTCTCTGTCTCCCTGCCGGCAGGCCGCTTCTCTCCCCGTTCCACCCTTTTCTGCCTCTTGTCCCGATCTTTCTGTTTCGCGAGTCTTCGGTCCGTCCCCCGGGGATGACGTCACAACATCTCCTTCAGGCTCCTAGCAGGACTAGACCGCACTTTTCCTGTCGGGGGGAGTAATGGCACCATCCAGGTTGCACTTCCTGCCCGCGGCCCGGTCGTTCTCACACTTCTTCTAACATTCCCTGGATTGCAAGGGGATTGCATTCCTGCTTTACATCACCCAGGTTGCTTTTGGGTGACTTAAATGCAATGTGTTGCAGTCATGTCAAGAAGCAACAAATATATATTTTTTTGCTGTAAATATTAAATTGTATATCAGATGGCGAAAACCTATTTTTAAAGTGTCTGGAGCAAGCGGGGGTTACTGTGTCTCCGCTAAGGAGGCCTGAGCTAGTTTGCCCAATGTCTGTGCTAGTATGGTGCTACAAACCCAGGTTCTTAGGGTGGTAATTGTGTGAGTGCGACAAACTCAGCATTCATCAAACTCCCAAATGTGTTATAACTGATTGACCAACCAAGTGCTTGTCAGATGTAGGTACTTTGAGCTTCTGGTGCAGGGCCTATGTATCCATGATGCACAGACTCCACCCCGGTATAATTATAGCAATTCTATGGCAGGTCTCGGACTCAATTGTTATGCCCCCTTCCAACCCAAGGCAGCGTTGTGCAAGTCCTTTTGGAAGGCCTTTAATCGAGCCTTAACACTCCTCAGTTTCCATCCTCTCTCCTAACGCGCTGGCCTCCCTACCGGACTAGCTAAATTTGCCACCTGTCCAGGTGCTAAGAGGGCTCTGGATGGAGGCGGGGGGCCTCATCTCCTGTGAGGAGAGGCATATTTGCATCACTAAGGCAGCATCTTCTTTGAAGCTGGCCTGCCCAAGGAGGTACATCAGCAGGTCATCCTGTGGGAGGGTGGTGCTACAACCTCATCCTGGACAGGATTTTGTTTTAGGTCTCCTGAGAGCAAAGATTCTCACTGTAGGTCAGAGCAGCATCTCGGGTGGCATGCTGGCAGAAACAAGTCCGTAAGCACACCAGAGCATTGTAGGTTTTCAGGGGGCACCTCTACGGTGATGCTCTGGCAGGAGAAGAGGTCACTGTGTGCATACAGGTAAGATCTGCCTCTTCTCCCACCCCCCGACATGAAGACGCCAGGACCAACCGGAGCCTCACAGCACCAATATCTGGTGTACAGGACCCCTTGCAACAAACGAGGCTTGTTGTGTCCAAACCAGACACCAACTTGAGGAAAAGCGACCTGCACATCGAGAGACTTCAGGGACAGTGAGACCCACAATGAGAGTAGCCCAGCTGTCCTGTTTTCCCCTTCTGCAGAAACCAAAGATAAAGAAGGAGTCCCTGACAGCCGACACCTCAAAGCACCTCTGCACCGCGCTCCACAAGGAGGTGATGGTGCCCACAGGGTCCTGAGTCCCACAAGAGCCAAGCCCATCCTTGGGTCTGGCCAGACTGGACTTCCACTCGCCGCCTGCAGTCTCTTTCTGCAGGCTCCTTCCAACCATGAGTGACTCCAGCACCTAACCAGATTCCAAAAGACACCGCTGCTGTCCGACAGCCCCACAGCCTGAGGAGATGTGGACCAACGGTGCCCCAACATGCCCAAGTATCTGTAGGAAGCTGAATCTGTATATACTATACCAAAGTAAGGTATAGTGTGCACAGAGTCCAGTGGAACTCCAAAGGTAGCCAGAGGTAAAGTTAGATCGAACCTTACTCTCTATTTGTGGTAGTGTGGTCGAGCAGTAAGGCAGTATCAGAGGACACTGTTAAGCATTTGATGTACACACTCAGTCAGCAAAGAAATTCACACACTCAAGGACTGAACTTAAGACCAATTGTTTTTGTATAAAAATATTCTTTTAGTTATTTTATTTTCTAGAACCAAGCAAGCCTGGCACAGGTAAGTTGATAAATACTTTGCAGTATATTTACAGTTTGAAATGCTATTGGTTACGGTTTGAATTACGGGTTATGCAATACTGTGAAATGCTGTACATAAACTTTGTATCGACTTTCCAATGAAAATTACAGGTAAGTTACTCCTATGTTACTTTTGAGATTACTTTTTTAATACATTTTTCTACTCAGTGTCACATGCCTACATATCACACTGGGCCATTTCCTAGAGGTAAGGTAAGTAAAATCAGTTTTGCACAATTGTTATGTAAGAACTGGGACCGCCAGTTCTCCGGGGGGTAGCATGGCTCGAGCAGGAAGGCGGCCAGGGGCTTATGTGTAAAGCAGCCACTTAACACACACGTCCTGTAAAACACACAGTGGCGCAATAATGGAGACCACACTAGTTGTTGTATTTGAAAAATCAAGATCTTTTATATAGGCTTTCAATCAGAGCAAGGCATTGGTAATTCATTAGCATTTCAAATAAGCATTTCATTGACATTTCATGTATCATGTGCATTTCTTTTGAAGAGTAAGCATTTCAGTAAGGCTTTGCATTAAAATTACAGCTAGTTCATCTATGCAATGAAACGTTAACTGACCCCGCCTGTCACATCAAACTCTTTGACAGGCAAAGGGGTAATGGTATAAACCTGGAGGATCCTACAAGAAGCGACAATTATAATACATTTAAATAACACATCAAACCTCTCATGGTCGCTTCTCCTAGAAAGGAATAAAACACATCAGCAAGTACTTTTCAGGTTAACAAAGAACTTAAAAGAACACAGCCTTCAGTCATTTGTGACAAGCCTTTCTTCTTGTGAATGCGGGTCGGCTGCGACCCAGATCAGATCATCAGAATACTAAGGAAGCCCACCTCTGCAAGAAAATTCAGTACAGTGAAGTGAATCTCCCTCTCATTTCCGGCTTGTACATATGGTGCACTAGGAGCAAATCAGGCTTGTAAATACGGTGCACGCTAAACACTTCAGGCTTGTAAATACGATTCATGAAGAGTAATTCAGGCTGGTAATTATGCAGCACGTTGAATAATGCAGGCTGGTAAAATTGTAGGCAAAACGATAAAATGAGGCACATTCAGAACAAGGGGGGCCAACAAGACCCAGTCACAGTTAACCCCGGGGGAGGGGCGACCTCGGGCCTCTGTTGGCCTACCGCCCTCCTCCCCATGGGGTTACCTCACTTCTTCGGCCCTCCGGGGCCCTTGCGCAGACTCAGGGGACCGGAGTAGGAGCTCCAGCGCGTCCGGGGCCTCACCCATTCCCTGTATGACGCGGGGGCAGTTCAGGAGCCCCTGCGCTGGGGCGAGGCTGGATTAGCGTTTGGGGACAACCGGAGGGGGCTCTCAGGCTCCACGGCCCCCTCCGTGTCGATCTTGGGATTCCCTCGAAGGTAGGCAGGGGCGCGGGGCAGCAGCCAATCGCTGCCCGGCTTAGGCGGGGGCGCGGCCGATGACGCGGTCGCGTCTCCCGTCACGTGATGAGGGACCAAGGCGGCTTCAGACCTAGCACGGCCTGTCAGTTTCGATGCGGCGGCCCTGTTCTGGTATACGGGGGCCGCCGAGGGGATCAGGCCAGAGCGGCGCTCCAGCCGGAGGGTACTTCCAGGCCCAGCGCGGCCTATTGAGAATTCCGGCAGCCCTCTCCTGGCATATGGGGGCCGCCGAGGGGGAATACACGCTCCCTCTGAGGAGATTCCTGCGGTGAGTTGGCCGGGCAATTGGCGCTTCAGTGCACAGCGCGGTGACGGCGGGTAGCGCTTGGGAGTGCTTCTCAGCGCTAGGGGCCGGCAGGGCAGGGAGGCAATTTCGATGATCCCTGACAGGGCAGGCAGCCTCAAACACAGCGCTGGGCAGGAGGGCAAATTACAGCGCTCCACAACTTAGTCAGTCAGAACTGTGGCAGGATGGGGCAAATTATAGCGCTTATCACACAGTTCAGTCAGGGGAAGACAGATAGGCCCAGCTGAAGGCAGGGGATGCGCAGGGCAGGTCAGTCCAGTACCTTGTCTCATGAAGTAAGTCTCTTGGCGCTTGGATGATTCTGCGCCCTTGGTTGCTTGTTGCTTGAAGTTGCAGAAGAGGGGGGGGGGGGAATGAGTTGAGGGCCTGAAGAATTCCTCCTCAATCACAGCAGATGGGCCCTGGGGTTCCCTACCACTGGGCCAGATCAGGGGGATAGCTTTGGACACCTCACTGAGCTAAAGAGGCAGCACCTAAATCCTGTCACTCCCAGTAGCATAGGTTCCTCACTAGGCCCACCCGCCTAAAACTCCTGCGTGGGTTCCCCAGGTCAGTGATGCCCCAACTGACTAGAAAGTTTCCCTCCTTTTCCTTATATAGTGTCAGTTGGCAGTGGCAGTTGGTACCTCCCCTATTCTGGAAGGTTCCAGGAGCTTCCCCACTCTAACTATGGACAGGGGCTGGGTGGCTGGTGTTGCAACAATGTATGGGGACCCAGCCTGCTCCTGGCAACTAGGGTGCTACACTAAAAAAAAACACGCTGCAGTAGCAGGGGCCAGTGGCAGCCATGTTGAAAGTAGAGAGCACCTGCACCCTAACACAGGTTAGCTGTAAAAAGGTGCCCGAAGACCTAAGAACCAACAAAAAAAAGGTGGAAAAAATGAGTCTAGGGCGAAAAGTCACGGGGAAAGATCACCCTAAGGCTGACAGGTCTAACATGTTATTTTTCAAGTTTCCATACAAATCAACTCCACACTTAGAACATTTTTCAGAGAAAAACAGTCAATGGATTCCTATGGAGAGAAATGAAGTTAATGGTTACCAGGTACGTAATCGATCTTTTGGAGTTGAGCTTCTGGGGTTAGAACAAGGGTTCCCACAGGGTGAAGGATGCACATACCCCCACCATTGCCACCTTACCTGCACTATAAATTGAACAATCACCGCATTTCGCGGGTCCTTGGCCACTGTCTCGTCGGCGGCCATATTGGGTGAGGGGCAGATATCGCGCGTTCCAGTCTGCTTTCTTCTCACGAGGCGAGTATAAAAGCAGTCAAATCGTGTAGCTCGCCCTACATAGACCTAGCGCTCCACTTGCAGCAACGCTCTTATTTGCAGCTCCTGTATTTTAAAACCCCGTTTTGTCTTTTGTGTTGTAATTTGCGTTTGGGCACTTACCCCTGATTTTAATGCCGGCCACGCATACCCCCACCATTGCCACCTTACCTGCACTATAAATTGAACAATCACCGCATTTCGCGGGTCCTTGGCCACTGTCTCGTCGGCGGCCATATTGGGTATGGGGCAGATATCGCGCGTTCCAGTCTGCTTTCTTCTCACGAGGCGAGTATAAAAGCAGTCAAATCGTGTAGCTCGCCCTACATAGACCTAGCGCTCCACTTGCAGCAACGCTCTTATTTGCAGCTCCTGTATTTTAAAACCCCGTTTTGTCTTTTGTGTTGTAATTTGCGTTTGGGCACTTACCCCTGATTTTAATGCCGGCCACGCATACCCCCACCATTGCCACCTTACCTGCACTATAAATTGAACAATCACCGCATTTCGCGGGTCCTTGGCCATATTGGGTGAGGGGCAGATATCGCGCGTTCCAGTCTGCTTTCTTCTCACGAGGCGAGTATAATAGCTGCCATGCCGGCTCGCAGCGGTAACGCGATGCGGGGACGCCAGACTGATGCCGGAGTTACGCCAGAGTTCAGCCTGTCCGCGCTGAGGACGGGCTGCAGGTCGGGCTGGACTCAGCTGATACTCCCTCTCCTCCTGATGAGATAATTAGGCTTTACTCCAGGTCAGAAATTCTCGCTTTGAGACCACCATTTCAGCCTTGCCTTCACCGTTACTCTCCTGAAGGGATCTTGCATTCTTATAGATGTTGGGCTTGTACGGCCTCCTTCGATCTCTCCTCTACTGGCCTTGTAAGATCACATCTCTTGCGTAAACAGCCGGACGCGTCTCGGAGATCTGGCTTTTTAATTAACGCTCAATCGATTATTAGGCATAATGTCGCCTTCCACGATTCCCTGGATGACCGACAACCGGACTGGGTGTTCATTACCGAGACCTGGGCCTCAGACACCTCAGGGCATGATCTGATTATGGCCATTCCTGATGGCTATTCTCTCTATAGGCAGGACAGATCCCTGCGCAGAGGAGGAGGCATTGCCATTCTTCTTAAATCCTCCTTTCCATGTTCGATTGAATCACTATCGAAGCCTTCAGATCGCTTTGAATCGTTATATTTCTGTATTACTCACTCCCCTTCGGTCTCTTTTACTGGGATTTTGGTATATAGGCCCCCTGGTCCCAGAGCCAGTTTCTCATCAGAACTGTTGACAATCCTGGAACCCTATTTCGGTAAAGCGGCTTTCACCATTTTGGGTGATTTTAATTTTCACTTGGATGAGGTCAATTCAAAGGACACAATATCATTGGTCGAGTCACTCTGAGCGTGTGACTTCGCCCAGCTTGTGAATAGTTCCACCCACAAGGCAGGGCATATACTTGACGGGGTATTTTCTAATGATACCAGGCTTTTTACTGGTCCCCCGTTACCGTTGGTCTGGACAGATCACTATGCCGTGCCATTGGAATTCTCCCTTCCCGTCTCAAACTTTACTAATTTGGGAACCTCGCCATTTACTCTGAGGAGAAATTTCAGGAATATCTCTGACGCGGCTCTTGTCCCTCTTGTTTCCACTCTTGAATCTGTATCTTCTAAAGATGCAGCCGAGGCAGCTCCAGATTTGATGGACTCCATCTCTAATGCAGTGGAACAACTTGCCCCCTCATCTCTGCGATATGTAGCTCGCCGAAAGCCTACGGCACCTTGGTTTTCTGATCAGCTGAGACTCCTGAGGCAGGGTTGTAGGAGCAGTGAGAGAAACTGGAGGAAATCTTGGGATACCAGTGATCGAGAGGCTCACAAGTCTGCACTGCGGGAATATAAACGGAGAGTGGTAATAGAAGCAGGAGTACTTCTCCAATCTTACCAGCTCTCTCTGCTCTTCTAGGGAGCTCTTTAAAATCGCGGACACCTTATGCTCCCTGCAACTCCCAGACCCCGTAGTTAGTTCACAAGAACTTTGCAATAGTATTTCTGACTTCTTTCATAATAAAATTCTTGACATACATGTCTCTTTGGAAGCTCATCGTCATGCCCTGGATCAAAGTATCCCGCCTGTCATATCCAGTCTTGATTCTTTAGGTAAAGGTCCTTCCCGCTTATTCATGGAATTTCCATCTCTATCCCTTGAAGGACTGAACCTGTTACTTGACAGGATTAAATCGGCCTCCCCCCTGGATCCTCTTCCACTGAAAAAACTGAAAGAATGTAGAAACAGCCTTCTTCCTCCTATGCTTGAGGTGATGAATAAAGCTATTGCCCAGGGCTCCCTCCCGCCCGTATGGAAGAAGGCGATTGTGAAACCTCTTCTTAAGAAACCATCCCTCGATCCAGCCTTGTTGAAAAACTTTAGGCCGATCTCCCTTCTCCCCGCTCCCGCTAAGATGCTTGAGGCGCATCTGAATTTTCATCTGTCCTCTTTTCTTGACTCCACTGAATACCTTGATAACACGCAACATGGTTTCAGAAAACACCACAGCACTGAGTCCGCTCTTACTTGTGTGGTCGATAACATCCGACGCAAAGTGGACTCTGGCCAAACTACGGTTCTGGTTTTGTTGGACCTCACGGCCGCGTTCGACACCCTGTCCCCCGCCATCCTTACATCTCGGCTTAGGGAAGCTGGTGTCATGGGGCCGGCCTTGAGTCTCCTCAATTCCTTTCTGTTGGAAAGGGAGCAGAGAGTGATGCTTGGGAACCACCTCTCCCCTGCTAAGTCATTGCAGTGTGGGGTGCCACAAGGGTCGGCCTTAAGTCCGACCCTGTTTAACATCTATGTGGCTCCCCTGGCAAGACTAGTTAGATCTCAGGGGATGGAGGTGGTGTCCTACGCAGATGACACCCAGATCATGGTATCACTGGCCCACTCCTCTGTCAAGACACCTGCCGCCAGTTTCAGGGTATGCATGCAGTATGTGGCAGACTGGATGACTATAAATTCCCTCAAACTGAACGGCGAAAAGACGGAGGTGTTGATTTTTGGGAAAGACCAAGATGTTTGGTCGAGTGAGTGGTGGCCACCTTCTCTTGGTATCTGCCCCACTCCTTCCCAATCTGCCAGAAATCTTGGTGTTATATTTGACACCGCGCTCTCCCTATCCCTTCAAGTCAACAGGACCGTGGCCACCTGCTGGGGTGTGATTAGGATACTGAACAGAATCCGCGGGTATCTCTCCCCCCAGGCGCGCAAACAGGTTGCAGTCGCCCTGGTGGGCTCGAGGCTAGACTACTGCAACTCTCTTTATATGAAAGTCAACAAGAGCCTTTTACACCGACTGCAGACTGTTCAGAATGCGCAGCACGTTTTGTGCTGGCTCTTCTGAAAACCTCTTCTGCCACTGCGGCGAGGAAAGACCTCCACTGGCTTCCTGTCCAGCACAGAATCTCTTTTAAAATTCTGTGTCTGGCTTACAGAGCACTGACAGAAGGTTCCTCGAGTGCTATTGGTTCTCTTATTACGCGCTATGTTCCTATAAGAGGCCTTCGCTCTGCGGGACTTCATCAACTTGTTGTGCCCCGTTTCAAACTTGCTAGATGGGGAGCCAAAGCTTTCTCCGTATGTGCTCCTCAGCTTTGGAACTCTATCTCTTTTGAAATGAAAACTCTTCCTTCGTTAGAGTTATTTAAAAAGGCTCTTAAAACTTATTTCTTTAAGAGGGCCTACCAATGAGAGATTGCTGCAGAGAGGTGGGTTTTAGCCTCTATATTTGATTTAGGCGCCTTGACGCCCATTGGGCTAAGTTTGCGCAAGACAAGAACCGTTTCATTCACTCTCGTTACACCCTCAGCCTCACTAGGTTGGCAGGGTGCAGAGTGCTGAGGCCCAGTGTTAGCCAATGGGAGATAGGGGACCTCGACTTCACCTCGTCCGTTGAGGATTGACGAGGCGAGGGAAAAACATTGACATTCCAGGCACGGTACCGCTGAGCCTGGGAGCCAGAGCGAACCCCGCTGAAATGCAGGAATTTTACGAGGCCATATGCTGAGTGTTTGACCGAGCGGACCCCTCCGGTGCACCTTCTGGCCCTGTGGGGGTTGGAGGAGGCCCCATCGGGTTCCGCGCAGGCGGCTCTGGCCTTGGCTCCGATGGGTTTTTATGGATCGGATCCAGATCGACACAGGTTATGCCAGCGCAACCTTCTCCGGCGCTGGTCCAGACGCAGGCGGCACCAGCCCCATTCTTATCCCTGACAACTCTGAGTTGGAACAGCATCGATCGACGTCCTTTCCAGAGCCGGACAGAGCCAGTGGCTTTTGGTTTGTTTCCTGAGCATTTTGAGGAGCATACAGGCACTGGGGATGAGTGGGAGGGGTCACTGGACCCTTTCAAACACCAGTTATTTACCCCTGGAGAGAATCAAAAAACACTACAAATATGACAATGGTAATGGTATTGCTAGCATATACAAGAATTCAGGAAGTATAAACGCCATATGTCAAGTTGGCGTGCTCAATGAAAGGAAAGACACTGTGTGTAAGAAACTGGCTCTATATATACTACACCAAAATGAGGTATAGTGTATATAGAGTCCAAGTGTCCCCAGAGATAGGCAGAGGTTAAAGTTAGATAGAACCTTACTCTCTAATAGTGGTAGCTTGGTCAAGCAGTAAGGCAGTATCAGAGGAAAGTGTTAAGCATTTGATGTGCACACTCAGTCAGAAAATGAATTCACACACTCAAGAACTGAACTCTAGACCAATTGTGTTTGTATAAAAAAATATACTGTTGTTTATTTTTAGAACCAATCAAGCCTGGTACAGGTAAGCATTAAATACTTTCCAGTAATACGTTACTGGATATAGAACAGTTTGAAAATGCAATAGAAATTGTACTTTGTTTGATTTACAGGGGAGCAGTAGTAGGCAACTCTTAGGAAATACAGTGCATTGGAATGAATAGGCTTTTTCATTAAATTGCAGGTAAGTAACTTTTTACGTTACTTTTCTAACTCCGTGATGGATACCTAGATTCAGCACTGGGACATTTCCTACAAACAGGTAAGTAATTATGTTTTAGTTATTCGCATGATTTTTAAAAATATTTTCAGTTTTCAAAACTCCACACTTAGAAACTGTTGGAGCAGTAGATTTAAATGAATGGACTTCTACAATAATTTGCAAGTTACTTTTTGAACTCAGTGCTGGATACCTAGATTCAGGACTGGGACATTTCCTGAAAACAGGTAAGTAAACACGTTGTGGTTATTTGTGCTACAAATATTTTTTGGTTTCAAAACTCCACACAAAAACTTTTTGGAGAAAAAGTGTCAATGTTATCCTATGGGAGGAAAACAGGTTAACGGTTCATAGGCAAGTAATCGACTGTGGGCGTTAAGGGTCTGGGGTTAGACTCGGGGGGGGGGGGGGGGGGGTCTCCCAGGGTCAGTGATACACTGTTGTTGCATCCTCAGCGGCACTAGGGTGGTCTGGTTCAGAGTGTTGAGGCCCAATGTTATCCTACGGAGGATAGGGGGTCTCTGGTTGGTGGCTGCTGGCAAGCAGGCGACTGGGTTGTGGGAGCAAAGCTCCTAGGGTTTAGCTCCGGGCAAGTTGGGGACCAAAGTAGCATCAAAGATGCATCCTCAGCGACACTAGGGCGGCCGGGTGCAGGGTGCTTTTTTGAGGTCGGGTGCACTGTTGTTTCCAATGGAGAACCTACGGGACAAAGAAACACTGCAGGCTCGGGGACGAGGATCTTCCAGGTGGCCAGTGGCCAAAGGATAGTTCCATATTCTTTATTTCCGAAAACCAACTTGAACAACAGCCAACACGTGTTTTGTCGTGAAAAGACTTGTTCGAGGCATATGAGCTGTAGATCATAAGCTTTAGCATAGATCGCCATCTGGTGTTGGGCCCGGATGTTTGCACTTTCGGTGATAGTACGCATGGACATCGACTCCATCGCCAGATAGTATTTTCCCCCCATCGGGTTGGATGTGTCTTGCTGCGCTCCGGTTCGGTATCCTTTTTTAAACCCTTCGACGCACAATCCTTTTCCCTCAACGGTATTGTCTTTCGATCTCTGTTTCCCATTCAACACGCATCGTGTAGTTTGTGAAAACCTTCGATTGAGAACGTCAAGGCGGGCCGTCAGGCCTACCCGTGCCGATCACGTCAGCAGTCTATGGAGCGGGCCCTATTCAAGCTATGTCCTGGGTGTTGTGCTAAGTTTCCACGCACCGACTTGCTTGAGGTCTTCAACCTCTGCTCTTCCCCGGAACACAACGAAAAGGACTGTGAAGAGTGTCGATCATTCCGATCGAAGAAGACCATTCGTTATCGTCAGGCTCGACGCCACGAGATGCAACTCGGCAGCGTCTCTGTACTGGACATCTTCAGCGAAGAAGTAGAGCTCCATCGTCCAGCCGCAGAAGCAGAGGAAGGAGAACTGGTCTCTGTGTCCGAAGCCGACTCCGACATGGAGGAACACCTGAACGTCCGTGAGTACAGATCTCCATGTGCCCACACAACCAAAATCTAAGGCTCTGGTATCGCCCTCGCCCTCGGGTCGACAGCAGACAAAGTTTCAGATGCCCCACCCTTCAGCCCGGCAATGAAACATAAGGACATGCCTTCTGCTCGAGCCAGCCCCATTCCGGTGCCGAACCAACACCTTCGGCACCGAAACATAAACCAAAATATGTTTCAGTCCCTACACGCTCAGCACCAAAGACACCGAAGGCCTCGGATTCCGAAATCCTCCAAATAGAAAGCTTCGGACGCAAAATCGTCCAAACCAAAATCCTCTGTGCCGGAATCCTCAACACCTAAAAGCTCGGAGCCGACACCCTCCACTCCAAAAAGTTCAGAGCCGAAACATGACACTCTGTTAGCTTTAAACTTTAAACAGGCTAAAACTAAGCACTCTGATTTGAAACATTGGGCGCTTAAAGACTCTCAGCCCAAATCTTCCACGCCGAAATCCACTCCTAAAGAAAAGGATACTCCTTCCAAGGAGCCTCCATCTGAAGACACAGTTTTGAATCCAAAACAAGAAACTTAATATTGACCGTAAAACTGGACACCTTCTGGCCACTCTTCCTAAAAAACGAAAGCTGGATCTCTCAGTGGATTCTCCTATACCACTGAAGAAAAAGTACATGGGTACTAACCCTTCTCCCCCTTACATACCTCCCTCTTCTCCTCTTAATCCCAATTTGCTAATTATACCATCAAATTCACCACCACCTCCACTTTCACCTGACGCACAGGATGAAGGTTATGGGGATGAGGATGAAGCTGAAGATCAGGATATACCACAAGACATACCTCAGGACACTGGCCCGTGGGAAGATTATAATAACGATCCAGATCAAAATAATGACCCTGACCTGTATCCCTCCAGATTCTCCCCACCTGATGACAACATTGGCTTTGCGCAGCTTATCAACAGGGCTGCTCAATATCACGGTGTAGAGCTACATACAGACAGACCCTCTAGGAGAGGATTTCCTTGTGGAGACATCGACGCACTCACAAAGGTCTTCTAATACTTTGCCAATGCTCAAAGCCTTGTTGAAACACACAGACACAGGCAGATCATTCTCATACCTCGCCGCCAAGACCTGGAACACCCTCCCCATCCTCCTACGGCAGACCCAGGACCTGCTAACCTTCAAAAGACTACTCAAGATCTGGCTATTCGAGCAGTAGCAGCTCCCCCTTCCCCAGCGCCTTGAGACCCCCACAGGTGAGTAGTGCGCTTTACAAATGTTCTGATTGGTTGATTCAAAGACCCAGTCAGAGCCAGAATACTCACACCTACAGTGGATAAAAAATACAATCCCACTCCGATAGACCCTGCATATATAAAAGGACAGTTGCCCTTAGACTCTCTTGTTGTATCTAACACCCGCAAGAGAGCTAACTCTGAAACTACAAGCAACACTCCTCCTCCTGATAAGGAGTCGAAACTCATTGATGCTTCAAGCAAACGAGTGGCTTCTCATGCTGCTAACCATTCGCCTATTGCCAATGCTCAGGCCCTGTTAGCAATGTATGATAGGGCTCACTATGATGAGTTGGAAAAACTCATGCAACACTTGCCTGATGAGTATAAGACCAAAGCTAATGACCTCATTGAGGCACTTGATGCAGCAGACACAGAATCTCGTGCCATCAACACCAGCATACTGCTGCGTAGGCATGCTTGGCTTCGAATCTCTGGATTCAAGCAAGAGGTCCAAACCTCCGTACTTAATCTACTCTTTGATAAAGAACATCTTTTTGGGCCAGCATTTGGTACTTCACTAGAAAGAATGAAGAAAGACACAAACTGCTAAGTCCATGGGGGGGGCCTTACAATTGCCTTCTAACGGGGGTTCCTTTCGCCGCTCCTTTTACAGGGTGGCTCAAAAACAGTGTCTCAAAAACAGTGTCATCAGAGAATGTCTCATCCTCTTATAAAAAAACAACCACGCTAACAGAGGTTATTTTCAAGGAGGCTACAGAGGAAATAATAATAAGGGAAGAAATAGATGTAACTCCACCTGTACTTCCCCTGCCAATAAACAGTGACTTCCGTCCGCTACCCCGATCATCCCACACCTGTTGGGGGACGTCTAGCACAGTTCCTACCTGCCTGGATTTCAATCACCTCAGACAAGTGGGTAATACAAATTATTCAGTATGGGTATTGCCTGGAACTTACCTGCACTCCCCCAACTATCCTTCCAAGAGAACGGGCAATGTCCCCAGAACATCTCACCCTATTAAAACAAGAGGTTCTCTCTCTGTTAGAAAAACATGCAATAGAACCATTCCCATTATATCCAGGGACAGGAGTGTACTCCCTATATATTTTTATTCCAAAAAAGGACGGCTCTCTCATGCCTATACTGGACCTCAGACAGCTAAACCTCTGTATTCAATCAGACCACTTCCACATGGTCACCCTACAAGTGCTCCCATTGCTTCAGCAAGGCGACTTTCTTTCCACTCTGGATTTAATGGACGCCTACTTCCATATTCCTATTCACCCAGCGCACAGGAAATATCTCAGGTTCGTGGTAGACAGACAACATTACCAATTCAATGTTCTTCTGTTTGGGGTAACTACATCACCCATAGTCTTCACCAAGTGTCTGGCAGTAGTCGCAGCTCATTCAAGAGGACAACACATTCACGTTTTCCCTTACTTGGACAACTGGCTAATAAAAGCCAAGTCACAACACAACTGCATACAACACACACACAAAACAGTTCAGCTGCTTCACGACTTGGGATTCACTGTGAACCTCACCAAGTCTCATCTCCAACCCTCGAACACGCAAGTGTACCTAGGAGCTACAATAGACACTTGCAAAGCTCTAGCATACCCCAACCTAGTCAGGATACGCAATATGCCAACGCTGAACTCACATTTTCAGCCTCAACACTCCTTACCAGCTCGAGTGTTCATGCAATTGATCGGAATGATGTCTTGCATTCTAATTGTTCCTTACGCAAGACTCCAAATGCGTCCCCTACAGGAATGCTTAGCATGTCAGTGGAACCAGGCTCAAGGTCAGTTAACCGATCTGGTGTTGGTAGGCAGCCGCACCAATCGCTCTCTGCAGTGGTGTAATACACAGAACCTTTCCAAGGAGCGGCCATTCATCGACCTGGTTCCACAGATAGTGCTAACAGCACACGCATCCCTCACTGGTTGGTGATCTCCTCTTCAAAAACATACCATCCAGGGTATGTGGACACTACAAAAAAAACAACTCCACATAAACCATCTTGAGCTGCTAGAAATTTTTGAGGCATTCAAAGCTTTTCAACTACATCTAGTAGGCAAAGCTGTCCTAGTCCGTACATCCAATATGACAGCAATGTACAACATACACAAACAAGGGGGACACACACTCTCTACAGCTTTCACACCTAGCTCAAAGCATATAGAGATGAGCTATACCTCAAAAGATATATCTCCTTGAAGAACATCTCCTAGAAGTAAACAATCAGATTGCAGATCTGCTCAGTCGTCAAATGCAACAAATCCACGAATGGGCACTACATCCTCAAGTACTCCTCCCATTCTTCCAGATATGGTGCTACCCAGAAATAGATCCATTCGCCACACACCTCAATGCAAAATGCCCAAACTTTGCGTCCAGGTCTCCACACCCATTGTCCAAAGGCAATGCGCTATGGATGAGCTGGTCAGGGAACTTTGCTTACGCTTTTCCACCTCTTCCGCTAATTCCATTAGTGGCTTCGGAAGCTCAAGCAACATTCCCTCACAATGATCCTAGTTGCTCCAACATGGGCTCGACAACCATGTTTCACAACTGTTAGAAGGTGGTTCTGACACTATGGGCCGCCTGGATTTTTCGCTTTTTGAGCACCTAATTGTTGAGCTTTTACTGTGGGGGAGCCTCATAATATGAAACTCAAACACAGTGACCTCATAATGAAGGAGACTGCATGGAGATTTGACTGGTGTACCCCTGGCTTGACTAGGCCGCTGCGCAGAAGCTTGAGTATGGGACACTGTGCTGGTTACATGCAGACACGGGTGTACATGCGTGTGCACACGCGTAGGGGCTGCGCAGGGGAGATTCCTAGCGTGCGCAGTCCAGGAGCAGCTACAGAGGGAATGGTGTGGCAGGACTTAGGCAGCATTGGGTGGTGACATGGACTAGGCTTTATACACTTGAAAGGAACATGCCAGGGAAAGTCAGTGTGGCTTATTGTGTTTTCACCTAATTATTTCCCTATGGGGATGCGGGGTCCATGGCTAAAATGACTTCCACAAAGCCTACAGATTCCAGACGCGCAGTAATATCCAGTGTAGCAGATGTGAAAATGAGTATTCCTCAGAGTCCAAAGTCATATTTGTACTGCTTTTCGGTCGTTCAGAAATGTCATATTTCTCTGAGTCCCTGGCTGGGGTCTGGCCATGGCAGGCTAGATTAATGACCTTTCTTCCCAGAGCGAAGATCTTCCCTCCAAGGGGAAAAGATAGGTGGAGCTATAAGCCAATCCATCGACTGCTGTCGCTGGGTGCCAGGCACCAAGCTGAACTAGTGAAAGCATTGAGGGGGAAGTAGTTGGGTTTCAGAGGGCATGTGGCCAGAGACACTGGACGACTCCATTTTGAACAACCCAGAGGCTGGACAAGAAGGAGGGAGGGGGCAGGGAAGTGAGGTGTCGCTGTTTGATAGAACACCCAGAGACTTCTGCCAGTCCCCTACTCAACTTTTAAAAAGTACTTGCACAGGAAGAGAAGCTCTCTCTGGGGTGTGGTCTGTGGAGGCGAAAGGTGCTGGAGCCTGGTGCAATGGGCAGTTGGAAGGAGGACACCCCTGACTGCCCCCCCAGGCCCCTAACAGCGCCAGAAGAAGAGCCCAGGACCGGTACGCAGAAGAAGAGGTCTCTTCGCAGGGAAAAGAGACTCGCAGGGAGCCAGTGGGGACCGCTCCCTGCAGAATGCACCCTCTTGGAGACCCTGAGGACGAAGGAGAGTGCTCCCAGTGGCTGGGGGACGCCACCAGGAGCAAGAAGGCGTGAAAATGGGGCAGATCGGACCCCCAGGGGCTGAGAGATGGCCCCCGGAAGTAAGCGACCTTTGACCCCTAAGAAGACAGACGACGAAGCGTGTGGAGCTCCGCCGCCGGTCTCAAAGATGCCCCCGGGGTGGGTCAGGTCCCGGAGGCTGCCCCAGGAGGAAGCAAAGCCGGGGAACGCCGCCGCGCTCCCCGTGGAGATGCCAGCAAGGGGCCATGAGCCCACCCTGGCCCCCGGTGATGTGAAGGAGGGGGCGGCAGGGGAGCGCCGTCACGCACCCCGTGAAAATTGTCCCCCGGGGGCGCCAGGAGCCCACCCTGGCCCCCCCGCCGAAGCGGGATGCGGGGAAGCGCCGTTGCACCCCCTCCCCGAAGGTGTCCGGGACCCCATCCCTGGGCCCCGAAGTCATGGAGGGTGCCCGGGACCCCATCCCCGGGCCCCGACGATGAGGAGAAGGCCGGTGGAGTGCATCCGCACTCCCCCGAGGTTCCTACGTGACCGCTGAGACCAGAAGTGGTCGGCGGGCTCCTGCGGCAGCACAGAAGAGTGCTGGCCATGCTGGGAGTCGCCCGGGGGCAGCCAGGGGTGGGCTCCCAGGGCTGCCCTCCAACCCTGGTGACATGCGAGGGTCCCGGGTGGGACCGGGACCCTCCGAACCATAAAGTCGGCGTCGGGGGCACAGGTGGGACCGGGCCCCCCAACAACGGGCAGAGCGGCCGGGGGTGGACTCCCCGAGCCGCATCCTCTCACCTGGGGGTCCGGGTGGGACAGGGCCCCCCACCGAGGCCCAAGACGAGGCCGGAGGCCACAGCGCGGCTCGGGAGAGCCGCTCATCATTTATGCGGACAGGCCCATAATACCTTGCAGGCCAGGACCGGGCTGCAAGGGCAACCCGGCGTTTTCTTGGCTTGTGGTGGCCCCAGGAGAACGGGGTCACCACCCTACAGGTGCAAAGGTGCTGGGGAGCTGCTGGAGAAGCGCAGTCTCCCCACAGCACAAAGAGCAAAATCCCACCCCAAGTGTCTTGGGGATTTAAAGGAATCAACCCCTCCAGGGCTCAACTTCCAATTAATACCTTCTGGGCTGGAACTTTTTTTCTTCAGCTCAGGGTTTTTTGATAATTGCATCAAGGAGTGAAGAGCTGAGTTGGGGATGTCTGCAGAAGGGCATCTCCTGGAGGTGAAGAGGTTTAATTGTACTGAAATGCAGTTATTAATGGTTATTTCTTTTAGAGGGACTGATGTTTAGTGTGCAGTATAGGTGTAAGGTGATGTCATAAGCAAAGTGGATTTAAGTGGCTAGACACTCCTACTGGGGTGTCTGACTGTATTTACAACTATCCTGTGATCATCTGTGATGCCTTTAGGGGCTGTAATTGCAATGCCCCTAATGATATCCAAATGTGCTGACTCTCATTCTAAAGTGTGCGTAAACCTGTATTCTTGCTGCTGCGCTTAGGTGAAGACCCCAGACTATTAGCCCTTACGATGTAGAGGTGCATACTGTATGGTCAGTAGGAGATGCTCAGTCAGGGTCATGTGTCACCAAGGCAGGTGTAGCCTGTTTAATGCTTGTTGAGGTAATGGGGGGGTCGCCACTGGGATGGTGCCAATGCGCAGGGCCCTCGGTCCAGGGTAAGCAGGTTAAGACCAATTCACTGCATTGGGGGCAATATGATGTGCTCACATGGGAGTGGTGGTACTAGACCCTATCCCCCCTGCGGGAGGGGTGGAGATGTTATGCAATATCACAAAGTAATTCCATCAGCTTATGTATATTTGTAAATTGGAGTATAGCATTGAGTGGTGTGTGTGTTTAATAAATGTACTCTTACTTTTATAAAGCAAAGTACAGACTGGACAATCAATTATGGAGTGTTATTTTTGCGCACCTGCACATGGCGATTACTAGCCCGCACCACCTCCCTTGAGTAAACCTCAGACTGCTCTGCAACGCTACCCTCAGAGTCAGGCGCTGCCTTAGGGTGTTTGGTTCCCAGTGAAGGACAAATGTGTCATGTTTTTTGTGCAGGCCTCACAGATGCTGCCTCGTTTTCCAACAACAACCCTGTCGGAACTATCAGTAGTTACTCATCAAAAGTTACGCCTCTCCCCAAGCTTCTCACTCCGAACCATGGAGATATAAGGCATCCAGATCCCAGTCAACTCAACCTTGCGATCTGGCACATGAAATCATAGAGTTTGGTAACCTTAATCTCCGGCCAGACTGCATGAACGTCATTAAAGAGGCTAGACGGCCTACCACAAGAGCATGCTATACAGAAAAATGGAAACAATTTGTAATTGATTGTACTAACAATCAAATCAATCTGCTAGATGCTTCAACTCAAAACATAATTTGCTATCTGTTACACTTGCTTATTTAGCATATACATCTATACAATTACATCTTGCCGCAATAACGGCTTACCTACAAAACAGACAACACTTGTCTTTGTTTCGTGTTCCCGCTATCACAGCCTTTATGGAAGCACTTAAAAGAATAATTTCTACTAGACTTCCACCTTCTCCCATGTGGAATCTTAGTATAGTCCTTAAAAGACTCATGGGCCCACCATTTGAGCCTTTGCACAAATGAGAACTACAGTTTCTGACTTGGAAGGTAGCCTTCCTTATAGCTATCACATCTCTTAGAAGAGTTGGTGAGCTCCAGGCACTAACCATAGATGAACCATTTTTACAGATTCACCACAATAAAGTGGTTCTTAGGACTAACCCAAAATTTTTACCCAAAGTCGTTTCTGCCTTTCATCTCAACCAGTCTGAGTTACCTGTGTTTTTTTCCTCAACCAGACTAAGTAGCAGAACTAGCTCTTCACACATTAGATGTGAAAAGAGCGATACTTTTTTACATTGAAATAACCAAATCTTTTAGAAAAAATGAACAACTCTTAGTTGCCTTTTCCCACCACGTAAAGGCAATCCCATTTCAAAAGCAGGTATTGCACGTTGGATAGTTAAGTGCATCCAAATATGTTACCTTAAAGCTAAACACACTGTAACAATTCCCGGAAGCTAGGGGCGTCTATGGCATTCTTAGGGAACAAACCCTTAGATGACATCTGCAAGGCTGCAACTTGGTCTACACCACACGCATTCATGAAGCACTATTGTGTAGATGTGTTGGCAAAACAACAAGCTAGTGTGGGCAGGCAGTTTTAAGAACACTACTTCAAACCACTGCAACATATGCAGGTTAGCCACCTCTGGGGAGATGACTGCTGTATAGTCTATACTAAAGCATATGATCCACGGCTCATATGCCTCAAACGGAAAAAGTCTACTTACCCAGTATGCACCTGTTCTTGGCATATAGAGCTCTAGATTCACATGCACCCACCCGCCTCCCTGGGTACCTTTATCTGTTGCAGTATTATCTTACTTATATACACTATACATGGGCATCTCTATCTACTCTTACTAACTCCATCATCACCCTTACGGCAAATCAATAAGGGGGCACTATCACTGAAAGGAGGAGTCCCCTACCTCGTGACTACAAAGACTTCTTTGAAAAAAAACAAAGTGCAAACATCCTGGCCCGACAACAGATGGCGATCTATGCTAAAGCATGTGAAGCTACAGCTTATATGCCAAGAACAGATGCATACTAGGTAAGTAGCATTTTCCTTTCAAGGCTTGGAGAGATAGTACTGAGGAATTAGTCTCAGTGTGGTACAGCGGTATGTTTCTCTTCAGCGGATAAAAGCTCAGTCCACTGGGCCACAGATGTGCACAAGTCTTAGGTTAAGAAAGAGTGTCTTCAGTCCATGGAAGAGTGTGGAATTTTGGAGCCAGGACCTTCATAAGTCACTAGCCCTCAAGCTTACAAGAAAAAAAGACGTCCGTCCCGAAGCGCAATCTTAACGTGCAGGGGCAGCAGAGTGCTGGTTTGGTGTCGGGTGCCCTGTTGAATTAAATTGGGATTCTCCGGTTTCAACTGGCTGAAGGCTCGGGGACGAGGATCTTCTGGAGGTGACCACCGGTTGGAGAGGTAAGTTGCGATGCCTGGGGATGCTGGGACACAGTCGGTTGGGCCACCCAAGGCTGTGGGGCTTTGGGTGCAGGGGTGTCTTTAGGCGTCTGGTTTCTCTTACTAGCTCCGGTCGCGCTCTGGAGGAGTCTCTAGAAAGAGGCTGCAGGCTTCTCTGGGAGATTTGAGGCAGGTCCGATATCACCAGATCTCGGGTCAGAATCGCCGAGGAGACCTCCTTGTGGTGTTGGCCCACTCGAACTCGGGCAGTGGGCGACAGGTGCAGAGTGCTGTAGACTCGCGGATTTGGCCGGAGCCAGAACCAACAATAAGAACAAAGCTCCTGCCTAAGTTTTAAAATATCAAAGGCCCTAAAAGTGGGTCCCAATATTAATCATCACTAGCTGGAGCTGACCCAGACATATTTTCAAGCCTTATAAACACACACTTGATTAGCAAAAAATAGCATTATTTTATTTTCATAGTATTAAAACAGACTATGGAAATGCATAAATATATAAAGAATAAAAATCATGGATAATCAATAGTGTCCCACACATCACTTCATTCATACTAACATTTATTCATACATACATACATTCAACAAATCCAGAAAGACCTAAAACATCACACATCGGTCAATATGGTAAAACTGCCAACTGATGATAAGATGACAGAATTCCCGTGAATTCTCCTGTTGGTAAGAGAGCAAGGTCCAAGAGACACGGAAAGAATGCAAAGGCCAACGTGCGTTTCGGTGTGTAGCCCAGGACAGCGCCACACCTTCATCAGGGCGGAATGTAGATACTATGTGGGACACAAACACACCTAAAGAATCCCGGTTAGCTGGGGTTCTCTTAGAGAAATCCATAAGGGAAGCGGATGTAAACCAAGTCCATAATCACAGATTGGTATGTGGATCAACAGTATATCCGATCCGATGGCAGCAAGGGCTTTCAGCGGCCTCAATAAATATTGAGACAGTGGGACAATTATTCACTGTCGCTGGTCCAGGCATATATACTTCCGATGTCGTCAGTGTTGTATAGGGATCGTTGAAGGATCCTCTCCGGGGGCCATAAATATTGCCAGATGCCTCAACGCAAAAATGACAGCAGAGGAAGATCAATTAAATTCCCAGAACACGGCGGCAGCAACTCTGTCTTTCTTATTTGCAGCGTCCATCCAATAATTGATATTCTGCAACCATCAGGCCGGAGCCAGAGTCTATGGGTGAACAAATCCGGTGTTCACGGGAGACAGAGTCTTTTCTTTGGAAGGCAGGGCAGGTCCTCAGGGTTCTTCAGGTTGCTGGCCACAGGACACATCGGAGTTTTGCTTTTGCATGTTCGAGGTGGGTACAGGCCTGTAGGGCTAGGACCAATTTAGTGGGCTTCCTGCTCTTCTTAGCTTCAGCACAACTGTTCGGTCCTGCTTCAAGTTGTTTCTTGTCTGAGGAGGCAAGGTTCAGGGTGCCCCTAAATACTAGATTAAGGCGCGTTACATGTAAGTAAAGGTTGGGACCAATGGGTCCCTTCCTTTGGGTGGGTACACCCCCTATTTTGCCACCCTCCAGTGGGAGGAGGGCACATGCCTCACTCTAGTTGGCTGGGTCCTCCCATCTGCAAGATGGTGGGGACTGAGTGTTGTGCTTCACCTCGCCTCCCCCACCTGAGGGGTGGGGTATGCAAAGGTGAGTACACCTCCATTCCTCACTTTGATTTCTTGCCAGTACTCCTGCCCAAAGTGGGTGTCCGAACCAGTGGGGACCAGTTGCTGGGAGCTGCAAAAAGCCTGGGGAACCTCACAAAGCAGCAAGCCTTTGAAGCTTCCCCTTCATGGACCCTGACTAATCTGGGGGAGGAGGCTTAGCATCCCTGCATGTGCATTGTTTCAGACCCCCGAGAGCAGCAGCCTCTTGACCTAAGGGTCCAGAAACATGTCTGATGGTGGCAGCTGGTGACACCCCCTCAGCATGGACACTAATGTTAGGTCATTTTTCAGGTAGCATCTCTAAGATGCCGCCTTCTTCATTAAATCCCACACTGGCATCAGTGTAGGTTTAATGTGCCGAGAAGTTTGATAGCAAACTTCCCAGTTTCCATTAAAGCCATTATGGAACAGTGGCGTTTGTAATGACAAACTCCCAGCACCATATACTCTTACAAGGTCTAAGAATTGGCTTAGACACTGTATGGGTACAGGTATCATGCACCTGTACCCTCACCATTGGTATAGCGCACCCAGCTAGGGGTTTGCTGATCTATGCCAGGGCAGTGGGTTGTAGGCCTGGCACACAGGGATGTGTGCCATGTCGACTCGTCACTTTGAGAGAGAGAGAGAGAGAGAGAGAGAGAGAGACAGAGAGAGACAGAGAGAGAGAGACAGAGACAGACAGAGACAGAGACAGAGACAGAGACAGAGAGACAGAGAGAGAGAGACACAGAGAGAGAGAGACACAGAGAGAGAGAGACACAGAGAGAGAGAGACACAGAGAGAGAGAGACAGAGACAGAGACACAGAGAGAGAGAGACAGAGACAGAGACACAGAGAGAGAGAGACAGAGACAGAGACAGAGACCGAGAGACCGCACAACAAGTGCTGCAGCCCTTAGAGGTACCATTTACCAGGGGCTGACCTGTGGCAATTGGGTTTTGTTTTCAATGCAGTTTTATGGAAAGAACATAGGCCCTGGTTACATATTTGGCAGGATCCCAGGGCACACTCACTCAAAGTACATCAGCAGTTCAGCAAAAAGTGGGCACTTTCTTACACACACCTTTACAAAACATTATTGTGTAGGTATACTGGTTCGCCAATGTTGGCCAGCCAGTTCTACGTACATCTTTTCAAACCACTGTAAATCCCATAGCCTCTGTTTCAGGAGGACTGCTTCACAGTTTATGCATAGCATGTGTATCTCTAGCCACACAGGCCTCGAACGGAAAAGGTTACTTACCCAGTAAGCTTCTGTTCTTGGCATCATCTGCTGTAGATTCACATGCGCCCACCCTCCCCCTGGACGCCTGTGTTGGTTGCAGTTAATTTAAGATTTCTTACTTTCCTCTTTGCATAGGCATCTCTATTCTACTCTTCTTTCACCCTCACCAGCCATTTGGGAAAACAATCTAACAATTGAGTTGATGTCCATACACATTATCAGCAAGAGGAGGAGTCACAATAGCCTTGTGACTCAAAAAACTCAATTTGAAGAAAACCAACGTCCACATATCTGAGCCCAACACTAGTGGGCAGGAATTTGCATTGCACCTGAATCTACAGCACTACATGTCACAAACAGATGCTGACTGGATAAGTAACATTTTCCTTTCTACATATCCTACTTTTAAATGTCATGCACTGTACCTTGGGGGCTACAGGCTTACATAGGGGTGACTTACCAAGATTTAAAAGGGAGATATTTGCCTGTGAGAAAGGGTTATTTTAACAGGTCGTACTGTAGCTGTCAGGTATGCCTGTTGCCATGTTTGCGTTGCCACTACAGTGGATGGCACAATAGGCACTGCAGTTCACTGGTTACATTTAATTCCATGGCCTTGGATACACCTTGTGCACTATGTACTAGAGTCTTACAAGCAAGTTAAATGTACCAACCAGGAATAAGCCAATTAAACTATGGCTGAAAGGGGAGGGTACACAGGCAGCAGGAGTAAAGTGAACAGGGTTCTAAGGTCAGCAAAAATGTAGGGTTCATCGGAAGGCGAAGAGTCTTGGGTGACTATGCAGAAAAGGCAAATTTCCTACAGCGTTCACAGTAAAAAATGAGTCTGGGACCAAAAGTCCAAAAAACAGGATACCAGATACTCGCAGTTGGGGACTCAGGCCGTGGCACACTACCGTACATGATGCAGGGGGGATTATTATCTCCCCAACCTGATAATTTGTAGATAGAATGTTCTGGAATGCCTCCTGTAGTTTGTCTATTAAGGAGGCACCTTAATGCTTCACACTGTATGGTTTCCGAACCTGTAAATGCAAGGTATCAAATATCAGATTTTGCTGTCTGGTTAGTGGCTTCTGATCCAAGTTTGCTTGTTACTAAACTAACTTACTATTCAATGAACAGGTTCCAATGAAGTCTGCATCTCATATGTGTGTAGAAGCCTAAAATGAATCTAAGACAAAGACCCTCAGACCATGCACAGAGATTAAGGTTTATTCAACGTGTCATGGGAACAGTTGGCTGCCCAAGTGTTCCACCAAATGCCTAAAAGAAGCTAATGAGTTGCAATGTTTTATTCTCGCACACAGCAGAAAGACGTAACTATGCTTACATGAAGTGTCCAATAAAATATTGAGTACATGATCATTTCACTGCAGTTATAAACAAATACCAAATACGTCACACGTCCAGTAAATTTCCATTAAAATTCAAACATATATAGTGCATCTTTGCATCTTTGTTTGATGTTTTATTTATATATATATATATATATATATATATATATATATATATATATATATATATATATATCCCACACTACTTTAGTGATGGAGAACACTTAAAGACACTAAGAAAGGACTGAGTGTAACAGTGGCAATTCAAACATCGAGGGCGTCTGATGAAGGAAACCCTCCGAAACGCGTCATGCCCTGATGTTTAAAATAAAGAATGACGGTGTTATGAGCCCCGCTGTACCTCCTGAATCTGATTCTTACGATGAGGATTGACGGTGGAAAAAAAATATATATATATATATATATATATACATACACGATAGCCGGCAGAGCAGCTGGTAATCCAATAATGCAACACCAAAATTAAACGCGCTCTCAGGATCTGCAGCCAGACACAAGATTTATTCTGTCCACAGTGGACACAAACACACAGCTTCAATACAAGTAGTAAATGAAGCACAAAGGTAGGACTCAAAGATGAGTAAGCGACAAAAACAGAGGACTGGAAATAAGGAACGTACATTAGAAGGAGACGGTGTTGACATAGTATCACAATACCAACTTGTGTGAACTTGTAAATTAGTTACAGCTCATCATAGATGAAACTTTGTCCCTAAATCAGGAGAAGCTCGATTATCCCCGCGTGACCAACTAGTAGGAAATTAGACACACACCTTACAGATTTGAGTGACATGTGAGCGAAAACAGTCTACAGATGGGAAAAGGATGCTTGTAAAGGGGACGGATAATAGAAACATCAGTCACACCTTTATTCATTGGAAGAGCAAAATAACGCCATAGTCTGGCAAATGTTGCAAAATCGGGTGATTTGGTACTAATCAGCAGCAGTCAGTCACACATATAAATCGCTCATGTAACACGTACTAATCCACTGCCCAAGCATGTAAAGTCAGCGCCATACTAGACACTGGAAATAAATTATTACTTAAATAAATGTGGTTGGCCTTCCTCAAAATCCATGAAAAAATGTTCACACAATTTTCGGCATCCCCCCTCCCCATGCCAAGCGTACCCCATGATTGCTACCTTCATTCGCTCACCAAAGCCAGGACTCCACAGCGCACCCTGTTGATAATTAAAAATGATACAGCGTTGTTGTAAATTACACCCTTGTTACGAACAATTTGGCCCAGCAGGCATTCGTTCGCAAATGGCGCCTTGCGCTGCATTCTGTTCCGTTGATGAGTCCACCAACATTGCTCCGTCACGACAAAAAGCGCGAAGACCATGAACAACCCAACAAAATGAGTAAGACAAAATTAGACAAAGAGCCTGTATAATGCATCCATTCTACCGTGGGTAGGAAGGAGCAAAAAGTCTTTTCTGAATGGAGCCAGACAATGGAGGCCCGCTTGATGAGCTTCGGGAACACGGCCTTTGAATAGATGCACCCTTTAGAATGCTTGCCACTGCACAACCCCAATTGCAAGCCTATTATTCGTGTTTACAACAGAACTCCTGGAAAATAGCTCTTCTGATAGTTGGGGCAGCCCAAGCTGTCTCCAATCTCTCTACAGCCTTCATAAAAAGACAGGGGATTTCGTGGTTTTATTTTTTGATATTGCACAATTTCCAACTTATGTAAAAGGTATCAAATTCAATTAATAAAATGTGCATTGAAAAAAACATTCACATACGGACACCCCAAATTTTGTGGTGGTTGCTTTTTCCTTCCATTCGAGGGCTGAAATAGTAAATTGGAGCAAACAAATTTGAACACGCGCGCCTTGTGCAGCAACAGAGAGGGAGGAGTGGGCCTGTGCCGGTTTCCCTTAAGAATGCCAGCAGGAAACATCTGTTTGTAATTATTAACGGATGGTTCCTGCTTGCTGCCGCAAGGTAATCGGCAAACGTGCACGCGTTGCCATTGAAGGCAATGCAACGCGTGCACATTTTTGGCTCAAAAGGCGAATCGATGGCTAAAGGCCTCCTTCCTATGCAGCACATGTGCGCTGCGTAGTCGAGACCTAAAAAGGGGAAGTCAACCCTGTAATGAGCACTCTGTAATTGATACATGGTAAGATAGGGCACATAGATGGAATGCAAAGAATACAGTCAAAAAAACATAAATACCAACTAGAGGCTTTATTCCTTATGCAGATGTATGGCTATATCTTCAACAAAGTTGTGGCCCCCTGGGTAGTGGGTTCCCAAATCTATTCACGTTTCCTCAGTTGTAGAACCCTGTTGCCACCACGTATGCCTAAGTTGACCTTCTCAATGGCAAAGTATCTTAGCTTGGAACTATCAGAGAAGTGATGTTTCAGAATGCCTAGCTATAGGGTAGTGCTGATCCTTATTTGTTGTGGCCCTCATGTTTTTCAAAATTCTCTTTCTATCCATATGCGTAGTGCTGCCTACATATTGGAGGTTGCAAGGACATTCGAGCACGTAGATGACAAAGAAGGAGCTGCAGGTCAGAAATTGCTGGATGTGTATAGTACGATTCTTATTGGTATTGAGGAACTCTTTTCTCATGAGACTACTGCGACATGCTTTGCAGTGCCCACATGGAAAAAAGTCCTGTAAGTTAATCTTGTTTTCCCTTTCATGTTGGTGATATCACTGTGAACTAACATGTCTCAAAGGCTATGTCCCTTCCTGTATGTAATTTTGGGCCTGTCCGGAATAGTCTTGCCAATAATGGGATCTTTGGTAAGTATTTCCCAGTGTTTAGGTCTCGCCCTCCTCTGCCTCAGCGAGAGATTTTGTAGGAGAGGATTTTCAGACTAGGGTGTTAAGCCCCGCCCGTCATTTCCATTGGCTGGCGTCACCGTTTATGCTAAACGGTGGCCTGCCATTGGAAAGGAGGGTTTTCTGTTCACACCCTTTCTCTCCAAGCCTGACTGGCTCGACCTGGTTTGTGTCTGTCGTGAAGACCTTTCTTATCAGCTTGTTTATTTAACAAGCTGATAAGAAATGTCTTCACGAGAGCCTTGAAGGAGCATGCACCAGGCATCCTGCAACCATGCTGGCTTCACGCCTGGAGCATGCGCCAGTCAGCTCTCTCATTGGCCTGTCAGCGTCACTGAAACAGATGCCACGGCTCCCAGGAAATGTCTGAGTTGGATTTCAGTACACGGTGTACTGTAAACAACGCTTTAGGCGTACACAATCGCTATGGAGCCACCTTGTGACAAACTCCGTCACCCCACCACCTCCCCCTACTCTTTGGAACCCACCAGTGGCTTATCATGGAAAGAACTAGACCTTCAGCTGCAGAAGGACACCCACCGCTGCTGTGCATGCAGCCGCAATGCTGCGCGCTCCCCAACACACAAACCAGGTACTGCACATTCGACCTCATGTACTGTATTTACAGCACCAGCCAGCCGCAGCAGGGCAAGGTCCCCTCACACACAGCAGAGCAGAGGAAGGCTGTTATTAAAGCGTCAGGTGCACCGGTGCAAGATCTCCTGGCGCGTGCAGTACAGCAAATGCTGCTGCAGAAACACTGAAAATATTTAGGACAAACAGCAGCGCCTAACTAGAACGAAATCAGCATTTCATTTGTTCAAAGAGTCTGAATTTTGTATAAAAATAGCAAACGGTGCCCCCAGGGCAACTCTTAAGTTACACCGCAGGTACGATTCCGCACACCACCTCTCCCCCTCATCCTTCACATCAGGAAACCCATGCTTGGCGCTTTCACTTCTGAACTTTCACTTGAGGCCTTGGTACAAATAGCCATGAAGTTGCTAGGTTATAAGCAATCTGCCAGCCATGGTTTTCATAATCTGCATCGGGGTACTAGGCTGACTGCATTTCTGGTGGGGAAGTAAAGGTACAAGTACCGGAATACTAAGTGAAGAGACTTAAACGTCCAGGCTGGCAGAACGTGCGCGCCCTACATGAGCACCTTGTATCCTCTGAATACAACACATTTGCAGGCTGTGGGTGCATTTTGTTGGTAATTACAAGATTGAGGTTTTTGAGCTTACCTCACACAAACATACCAGTGTGAGGGTGACTTTATGGTCTTTTATTCAACAGCACTAAGTACCTAAGGACCTGCATTTTTATTGTTCCATTCCATCTCAGAAATCTTAGTGTGTACTGACATAAACTCCACATAAATGAGGTGATGCCACTTGACATCTACTTATGACATTTCTGTGACTTCATAGAGCTATGTGCAAAGGTCGCAAAATTGCATATTTCATAAAAAGATTAAGGACGTAGAATGAATTAAAAAAAACACTGTCACCCGTTGATATCGATACGGCCTTGATTAAGAAGTACGGTTGAATAAATATATATTCCCTTGATTTCTGAAGCGGGCAGGGGCCCTGAAGAGGTGAGCGCTTGCTGAGTGCTCATTTCATATATAGGGCCCTTCGACTTGTTTGCTGAATGTTCCTCCGTGCCGTGTGTGCACTCCACACCTCAGGACCGGGGGAGGGGTGGGGAGGGACATGGATTCATTTACCGCCATACCCTCGGCGGAGTCTTCGCTGCACAGGTTCGTCAAAGCCCACACTGGAGATCTCATGCCAGAGGGGCAAACCGAACTCGCAGCCTATGGACGACGTAACAAATTAAAATGATAGACCACATGAACAACTAACGGCTATATGATAATCATTCGCTTCAAGCACAGCCGGCCACAGCCGTACCGGTTATCTTGTTACTCAGGCCTTTTCTCCGTCGGCTGCAGACTAGGGCCTGGTCAGCTTTTTTGCGTTAACACTAGTAAGCATTTGGACATTCCCTGTAGGCAAATGCTGGTGAGTAACGAGCATTTGCAATGAAATAGGTCTCGCATTTGCGAGATTTTGCTATATTGGCATTGTAGATGACAATGCCTTTTATTTGTGTGTTTTTAAAACCTGCAAGCAAGGACTAGAAGTACAAAGTACACATAACTAAAAGGCATTGTCATTTACAATGCCAATAGGTCAAAGTTTAGAAAATGCGAGACCTATTGCATTATAAATGCTTGTTTACAGGAGTTTTCTAAATATCTTAAGAGTTGCCCTTATAGGTAAGTATTACCCTAGTAACATCATTGTCGTCATCAGCAGAGTCAGTGGAATCTTTATCCACAAGGGTTTCAGACCTATTGACAGTTTTGGCCTTCTCTACTGCTTTATGTAGAACCCAACTGGGATACCCTCTTTCCACGAATCTGGTAAGCATGGTGTCTTGTTCTAGCTGAAAAACCTCTTTCGAGCTGCAGTTCTGTTTGGCCCGAAGGAGTTCCCCATAAGGGATACTCCATTTGAGGGTATCTGGGTTCGCTTCTCATAGCATGCTGTAAGCTATTGCCTGCAGTGGCTTTTCTAAATAGTCTGGTGTGTGTTTTGTCATTGGCAATTTCAACCTTGTGAATTTTTAGGTGTGGGACCCCTATGTACTCTGCTTTCTTGTCTCCTGGGGAGTGCAAAGCTTCTGAGTCTTTTCCCCCACCCACACATTGTCTCTTGCTTTCCCTAAAGTGGTCTACTAATGACTGATCTCCCTGTTTCCGCTTCATATTTGTGCACAGTAGCCTGCTCTGTGATTGGCCCGCCCTTGCGGATTTCTGGGACATAGTATGTTGCATGTATAAAATATTTTCTCAACACATTGCACCCCGCATATTTCCCCACTGGAATGGCTGTATAGCTCATTATCTTTTGTGAGTGTTCTGGCGGGTGTGTGGACATAACATCCTGCTACATTTGCTGATTCTACATACATTTCTACCATTTGAATGAATACATTGTCCATGTACGCTCCCTTATATTCTTTGCACACTGTCCTTTTCTAGCTCCCCCACTTCTTATGTATCATTTACTATTGTGAAATTCTATGGTAGTTCTTGGTACAGTATTTCGGTATTGTTAATAACTGTCTCCATTCCTTCTAGAATGTGCAGTTGATCGTCAAATACTATTACCAATGTTGTGATAATGATGCACCTAGGGTCATCGTGGTTCTGGCTTCTCCATTCTGCGTGGCATTGTTCCAGGCTTTGGTATGTCTGATAAGTAGAAAAGGATCAAAGTATAATGAAAAACTTCGGGTATTTTGAAAGATCACTAAAACCAGTCGGCGGTACCTTGTTGTGTGTTTCAAGAAGTTACCAGCACTTCAAAGCCACATCGGTATTATCTATGCAGCGAAGAATATAGTCAAGTGTCCTTTTCAGCACTGCTATTGGGCCTGCTTGCTCACCTTTGTTTCCTGATAAATTAAATGAAATTTGTACTTGTAAAGCGCACTTATACCCCAGCTGGGGTGTCCTGGCGCTGTAACGCATACCGCTGTGGAACCCTTCCTGGCTTTTCCCTGTGAAATGCAGCCTGAGCAGCCCCGAAGTTATCAATGAGACTGTAGTCAGTTCAGCTTGATCTTGATTGTGAACAGGGACCGCTTGCACTCTGTTTCTGAGTTGTGTGCAGCAGAAGCAGCCCTTAAGTGAGAAGGTAAGCTGTTGTACCTTTCCACTAGGCACTTTTAGTAGAGCATTGATTATAACTGTGTCCTGCCATGATGCTGTAGGTGGCGTGGCTAGAGCCTAGGGCTCTTGCCATTGTTCCGATGCTTTCTTGGTGTGGTAGCCATGGATCCAGGAGGCCAACCCCTCGCACTGACAGAGGAACAGCAGACATGTGGCTTGGAATGTACATTGGATAACCAAACAATATCTCATGAGTACTCGGATTTGTGACTGTCCGGAGTGCTCCTCATAGACAGCTGGGCTAATGGCAGTGCATCAATCCAAGACAGTTGAGTGGATGCACAGATCTCCCCTATTTTGTTCTTTAACACACCGTTCATCCTTTTCACAGCACCCGCTGCTGGTGGATGATATGCACAATGCGATTTCTGTGTGGCCCCTAACTCCCTGCATATTACCCCAATTACAAGGGAGATACACGCTGGTATGTTGTCGGAACTTAAGAGCATAGGGACCCTGAAACGTGGTATAAGTTTCTGTAAAAGACATCTGGTGGCAGTTTGTGCATACGTTTTTTGCTGGTTAGGACTCAATCCATTTGCTAAACATGCGCACTATAACCAACATTTACTTGGAGACAGGAGGCATGTCTATGACATCCAACTGTAAACATTCAAATTGTCCGTGAGTAGGTGGGGGGTGACTAAGAGCAGTTTGCGTACCATTTTCCACATTGTAATGCGCACAAACAGTACATTGTCTACACAAGCATGCTGGCAAAATTTGGTGCTGTACCAACACTGGGAAAATAAGTGAATCATTCCATCCCATGCCACATGTGAAGGACCATGAAAGAGGTGGGCCTTAGAGGAGAGCATTGTCATCTGTAAACATATTTTACCATTAGGACCTGCCCACATCCCCTCTTCTGTCTGCTCACAGGCCCACAGCATAGGAAGCCTGCAGTGTTCCTGTGCCATCCCTGATGCATGAACAGTCAACAAATATGTCCACATCAGCGTCTGGGAATGATGTATCCCTAAGATATAGTCGCAACTTGGTATCTTTCAACTGTGAGCACACAATTATTAAAAGCAAAATCAGTTGTGGGGTCATCATTGTCACATTCAGTGGGTAGTAGGCAGACAGGATTCAGAGTGGGGCACCTCTTAATAGCAGTGTGTGGTGCCAACAGTGTCAACTCGCACCTGGTGAGACATGCGTTTGTCAGGTGTTGAGTCTTGGTAGTTGTCAATAACGTGTCCACTGCATGTGGAACATGTAGAATCAAGGGTTGTGCTAACATGACATTCTCTGACTTCTGCTGCCAGAGCTGCCGCTGCCACTTCGGGCAGAAGCACAACGGAAGGGCTGCAGGGACGGGGTCTTAAGTGGCAGAGTAGTAAGCTACTGGGCAGTAGAACGATCCATGCTTTTGTGTCCGCATCCCCAGCGAGCAACCTTCTCTCTCATGACAAAACAGGTGGAAGTGCTTGGTGTAATCAGGAAGGCTTAAGGCTGGTGCCACCTACTCCACATTTGCAGCTGGCACCATAGCGATTGTTGAAAAGCAATCAAGGATTTACCTAAATAAAGACACAGGACTGAGAATTGTGCACAGTGTAGCTTATTGAATCCGCATTGAAATGCAAGGTGTAACCCTTCGACTTCACATCTTTAGTCTACTGTTTCCACCTATGTCTGAGGAAAACAGCTAGCAAATTATCAATGTATTACTTCTCTTTACTATTTCAGAATCATGTTGCGAAGTGTAAATATACTGAAAGAGAACCAAGCTGGCCTTTGAGTCCCTACCTCTTGTATCAGGATTGGGGGGTGTACCTAATTGTGCTGCTAGTGCTTCTTCCCTAAGAAATTACCTTAATGGTGGCTAAGAGTGGTCAATTAAAGACCTGAAACAAATATTAGATTAATTGACGACCTCACCGGAAACGCCTTTATGTGGATGTTCTTATTAATGCAGATAAACAGGAAAACATGGATTGCTAAGAATGGAGAAAGCTCCAAGTCATGTTACCTTTAACATACTCGGGGACTGAAGCCAATGAAGTTGGCATACTATAGGCTAGGCACCACTAAAATCAAGTTTGAATCGATGTAGTGTTTATAATTTTTCCTTTCCACTATTTCATATTCTCAGTTATTCAGTGTGTTGATATTACGACTGATATCATGAGAACATATCCTTTGCAAAGTGATAGTGGTAACTTCTTGTGATTTTGATTACTCAAAGGGGATCTGAATTCACTACCATTTTAATTCTGCAGGGGGTCTCCAACCTCAGATTGGTCTTCCAGCAGTTGGACCGCTGCCTATGGACAGAGGACCAGGTAAACTAATGCCATTCCAAGCTTAGAGATTTTAATCCATTTAAATAACCTCTTATTAGTTTTCATTCTTTAAATGAAAAGTTACTAGTTGGACCTCAAAATGTTAGGGAGGCTCAGTGTTCTATGTAACTAGGAGTTACTTGGTTCTATATTTTCCATTCACACTTTGTGATATCTTTAATCGAAAACAATGCTGGTCGTCAAAGAGCGAGGGTTTGTGAACTAACCCAATGAAAGTCCTTTTCTTTCTGTGGTTTTACATTATTGTAATTACCCCAGGGACAATATGCAACATGACTGATTTTTCTTTATATCTTTGAGGCTGTTTTTGAGGCTCCAGGGCAGTCCATGGTTACTGGGTAGTTGTTCAACTTTGATGTCCAAGGGCCACAATACTGATGCACTTTTTTTTTTTAGGTCTCGCCTCTCAATGCGCATGCGCATTGAGCGGAGCGAGACTAAAGGGGCTTAAACAAGAGTTTAACTAGACTGGCGATTTACTGGCGATTTGATGCTGTGCATGTGCGACTTTAGCTCAATGCGCAAGCGCAATGAGTTAAAATGCACGTGCACAGCATCAAATCGCCAGTCTTCGCCATCTGTTCCCCAGCTTGGTGCCACCAGCACCTTCCCGCTCCACCCCCTGCTGCATCAAAGGCTTTGCGCTCTGCCTCAGCCCAGCCATTTTCCTCCCCTAATTGCCCCCTGCTGCATCAAAGGCTTGTTCACGGCCGGCCGGCCGTGCTTTTGTAAATGTCTATATTATTTTATCTTCAACACCAACACGTTCATTAATATATCATATTTTGTGGTGCCTCAGGTTTCTTTAATGTACATCACTCCCACTCGCAGATCGGGCATAATACCATTACTTCGCTTACTGTGTTTTTTTTTTTTTTTCATAACTCATATGCTTCCTCTTAGCCCTGAATTTCCTACTCCCGCACTTGAGTGAGTAGACACATGAAGCGCTATACAAATAAAACGTGTTTTTATTTACTTTGGCGCATGTAGCACTAAACCACTCTACATATTCCCACGCTGAGCAAGACGTGGAAAATGCATTATGTCGAAGAGATTTATCTGCCAGTGCTGTGCGGTTGGTTTCCTTTCCGAGATTTGCATGCAATGATAATATTCAAAGCTGTGAATATTTGAAAAATGAGGCTGAGTGTGGTTCCCCTTCATTGTGTCCCGTACTCTCCCCGTACTCCTTACAAGTGCCCTACAACATTTTGGGAATTATTTTCCCAGGTACTGCAAAGATACTACTCTATCCTGCACGCAACCAAGGGCAACTAGAAAACTTCCTAACAAGTGCGTGCTTCAATGTGTGGTATTAAATATGCAGCTTTAACGCTACTTGAATTCTTAACGGCTAATTGCGTTCTCTGACATTCCAGTGATATATATATATTTCGTGAAACCAGTGAGAGACTTCTCTTAATTAATCAGTAGTTCCATGGGTTGGTTTCAATGGGAGAATTCTTCTCCTCGGGGCGTGAATAACGCGCTGCCTTATTCTGCTGCGCTTTTGGTATTAGTGATATGTTGTTACAATTCGTAATTAATATTTTCCCTTCCTGATGAGGGTAGGGGGGTGGTTGTGTTTATCAGTCCTGCCGGTCTTAGAGAAACAGCAGCCCTAAGGCCAGCAAACAACTAGTTGAGCTCGTTCTTTCCAGTCATAGGCTTTGATTGAATAAAACAGTGCATTCTGGGAGTTGTAGTATTTCTCACTTGCAAGTCCACAAACTGTTTAATGTGTGGGGGCCTCAAATTCACATAACTATCAGGATGACAGCGCGTGCGATTCTCACAGGGTGCCTGTTCTGTCCCATGCACTCCCCCCCCCCCCCCCTTTGCTTGTTTAATAATCCTGACATACATTATGAACGCTGACGGGCGCTGCACTGGTTTCTCTCTCATTGTCGATTTTCCCAGCTCCTTCTTCTCACTTCCCCCCCCCTCACCCCAAATCAGTCAGCAGGCTTCAGCACAGCCAGGTGGACGAGAGGGAGCGAACAGGTACAGTACTGTGTGTGTAGTAATCAATCTTATGGGGTATCTTATATGTGGATTACAAGCAGTCGTTTTAATAAAAGCATCGAGCAGTATGGACGCGTGAATGTGTGATTACTGGCAGTTCAGTGGTACGCAGTTACTTCCTGGCTGGACTTCTGGAGTAAGCGAGTAGCACTGCAAAAGTAAGTCGCACCTACTCAGTGATATCTGTGAATTGGCCAGCAGTTCAGACATGCTTGTTTCATGCAGCCCTTCCTACCGCGCGCTTGCTGTTAGAATGCCATTCCCAGAGCTTAAAATGTACTATGTTTAGAGAAAGAATAACGGTGGAGGATTCCCAACAGAACAGCACTAAATGTACTATCTCCACGCGGGTCTCAAGTGAACTTGTCGCAGCTTCATTTGCTTTGGCCACCAGCTGTTTTCCATTCCCACGGTATGCTTTGATGTGCTCTCGACGCTCTGCTCTCTGCATTTCACTCCCAGGTACTGACCTGGTTCCTGCACTGAAACTCTAGCCATTCCTGTATTGCCTCCGGTGCTGCAGAGACACTTGGTCTAAGCCAGGGCTTCACACATGTAAGGCAATCGACTTGACAGGATCTCTCGCAATACATGTTTCAGCTCTGACGCTTTACACTCGCTTGACCAAAGGGCTGGGCTAAAAATAAAAGGACCGCATGGACGTCTTTATTGGGTCTGAGATAAAACTGTCCAACGCAGCGCTGCTCTTGAATCCTGGACATGTATTTTATTGTGTTTATTGCGTCTAGTGCCGGGCTCTTGATAACTGGGGTCTGGAACAGCGAAGCAAGCATGACTCCACGATAACTCTTGAGGAACTGGACATGATACCACAAATTTACAGCGTCTGTGGTCACGCATGCACTTAAATACATTCTGGTGGGAGGTGCTTGCAGCCAGTAGATCTATGGGCTCGAGCCTCAGCAGAGACCACTCAGAAGAACTACATCATTGTGAGGGCAGAACATTGAGTAGCTATAATGACATTTATAAAACATGGGCGCATATGCTACATACATTAGCAAACCCCTCGCCCCATTAATTCGGGCCATTTGATGCTGTGCCCGTGAAAACCAATGTCCATGCGCAAGCGCATTCACCTAAAAAGCGCGTGCACCTGAAAGCCAGCCATCTGTTCCCCAGCGTGGTGCCTCTAGCAGCTTCTCCTCCCCTAATTATTCACGGCCGGCCGGCCGTGCTTTCACTTTGTCTCTGTGTCTCGGCTCTCTCCTCCCCCCTAACTTAGTGCTTGGCCAGTTTGACTGAAGAGTCGTACACGCCTTGTGAGAGTTTAACAAAAGGTAGTGCCACCAAGTGGAATAATTGCATACTACTGTTTGTAAATGTCTATATTATTTTATCTTCAACACCAACACGTTCATTAATATATCATGTCTTGTGGTGCCTCAGGTTTCTTTAATGTACATCACTCCCACTCGCAGATCGGGCATAATACCATTACTTCGCTTACTGTAGTTTTTTTTTTTCCATAACCCATATGCTTTCTATTTCTGCCTGCACTATCTTTGCTGACCCTGCCTTCGGAGCTTTTTAGTGTAACGCTTTGCCATGCGTATTGTTTTCACATCTGGAAACACTGCCCTCTGAATTTCCTATCAGAAAGTGAAACGCCCTTTGCTGGAAAGCAGATTTCAGAATTAAAACTATTATTCGAGCACAAGGGGCCACGTTAGGAGGAAAAGCGGAAGAAGTGAAAGTTACAAAAACGCCTCTTTTGTGGTTACCATTACGCTTCTGTTCATGAGGTTTATTGTGAAAGTTGTTACCTAAACTGCAGAATCCTGTGCTTCTGGGTTGTAATTGGGATGCCCTTTGCATTGACTTCAGGGCTCGTCACATGTTGCCAGCTTGCTCCATTTCACCGTGTTGCGCCCCTTCCCCCCACGCATTCCCAGCCCTTTGATGCTTCCACCGCACTCCAATTGCTCCCCTCTCCCATGGCGTTTGTAATCCTCCCCCCTGCGTTGCCCCTCACCCTCACACTGTGCTTGCGTCTTTGTTTGACTAATACACCCCAATGCTTGTTGTAGTCGCTGTGTAAATTGTACTGCCTCACACTGAGCATACCACTGCAAAGCACTCGGCTGCTCAGCAAAAATGTGCCTGCCAAACTTAGCTTTATCCTAAATGTTTATTTACAGTGTACTACTTGCATGGTAAATTTTCTGATTCAAGACTGAAGTGTATTCCGGAATATCATTTGTTTGACCTAATTTCTCTGCCTACACCCAGTTACGTTGTATTCACAACTTCTACAGTGTAATGTTGCATGGCGGAATCCCCTTAATTCACAGTTCCTGACCCCAAATAAAATGTAGCCTGTAAGGTTCCCCGTTTCCATGAGGAGTGCTTCCATTTATGTTTTTTTATTATGCATCAAGCTCCTAAACCAAACGTGCCTTCCTGGTATTTCATGGTGCTGGAGTCGATAACATGGTTCTCACTCTCTCCTCCTCTATCCCTCTCCCTGCTCTCCTCTCTCTCCCTCTCTCACTCCACTCCGTCTCCTCTCCCTCCTTCCCTCTCGTCCTCCCTCTCTCACCCTCCCCTCACTCTCTCTCTCCCTCTCTCCGTCTACCTCTCTCCCGTTCCATCACTTCCCTCTCACTCTCTCTCTCCTCTCTCACCCTCTGCTCTCCCTCTCTCCTCTCTCCCCCTCCTCTCTCCCTCTCTTTACCTCCCCCTGCTCTCCTTTTTCTCCCTCTCCCCATCTCCCCCTCTGCCTGATCTCCTCTCTCTCCCTCCCCTCTCTCTCCCCTCCGTCCTTCGCTCTCGTCCTCCCCCTCTTCTTACCCTCCCTCTCTCCCTTTCCCTCACTTCCCTCTCCCTCTCTCCCTTTCCCTCTCTTCCCTCTCCTCTCTCCCCATCTCCGTCTCTCTCCTCTCTCCCCCTCTCTCTCTCCTCTATCTCTCCTCTCTCCCCCTCTCTCCTCTCTCCTCTCTCCCTCTCTTTACCCTCTCCCTCCTCTCCTTTTTCTCCCTCTCCCCATCTCCCACTCAGCACCACTCAGCACCACCCCAGCATCACTCAGCACCACCCCAGCATCACTCAGCACCACCCCAGCATCACTCAGCACCACCCCAGCATCACTCAGCACCACCCCAGCATCACTCAGCACCACCAAAGCACCACTCGGCATCACCCCAGCATCACTCAGCGCCACCCCAGCATCACTCAGCGCCACCCCAGCATCACTCAGCGCAACCACAGCATCACTCAGCGCAACCACAGCATCACTCAGCGCAACCACAGCATCACTCAGCGCAACCACAGCATCACTGGTTCAAATATGTTCTTTCAATGTTTCAAGCTGTTTTCAAGCTTTCACGCTTTATTACAAATCACAAAAAGAAGTTAATATTTCACTTCTGTTCTTGGATTTTCATCACAATAAAAAACACTGAACATAATCTTCACAAAAGTTATTTACAAAAATGTGAACTATTGCCATTACAAATTAAATAAATTATTTAAGTATTAATTATTTTAAAAAAAATTAAAAGCATTGTTATTTGTAATATCAATACATCTAAGTCACGTAAATCCAAAACATGTTGCATTACAAATGCTATAGGTGTCACATTTGCGAAAGTTATAACTATTGGCATTGTAAATGACAAAGCTATTAATTTTGCTATTTTCAAGACCAACACATACAAAAAATTGTCATTTACAAAACCAATAGCTCCAACTTTTCTAATGCGAGACCCATTTCATTTCCAATGCTTGTTTTTTTTGTAGAGTTTTATATAGCGTGAACTAGACCCAAACCAAACCGGGTATCAGAGCGCTTTACACAGCACCACTTCAATTGGACAGCTAAGTAAATCCCTTTAGGCCGTGCCTTTTTGAAAGCACTGAGGGTGAGCAGTCAATGCTTACACTTAGTTGGGTGTGGAGATGGGTAGAAACTCTGGTTCAGTAGTACACAATACACATTTCTCAATCACATCAATTTCCAGTCAGTTACTGACTTTACATCATCAAAGGAGTAGGACTTTCTTATTAGGTAGGTAAAAAAGAACTGTTATAACAAAGATATACAAAAATCCATATGGTGCAAGCCCCTTTTGGGGGCCGAGATATAAATCCAATCATTATAGTACCTCCTTAGCACTAGTTCCTACAATTCTGTTCACATTGGCTCTGTGGGTATTGTTATTCTATAGGGTTGGTTTGGGTGATTTCAGGGAACTTCAGAATCGCTTAGCAGTGGTTAACTTCATCTAAACCGCTTTAAAGGCTGGCAAAGGTCACCAATGTGGGGGCTTTGGCCTTTGCGTACCACTATGAATAAACAGTGACATCCCTAAAAATAGCTCACAGGCAGAATAAAAGCTGTCACACCAATAATGCAAGACCTAAAATCCCATCAATCAAACAACAAGGTTCTCATCCAACAATTCTTATATGCTCCCAGTCAATGTCCTTTTAAGGACACGTTGATGTCAGCTGGAACACTGGGACCATTTTCAGGACAATTGAAGCTCCCACTCTGCTTCTCAGTTTGTAAAAGTGATGGCTCAACTCTTCGAGCAAGACTATGATTTTGCTCTACATGTGCTACTGGGCTGTGGTAGTGTTGTGGGCCCAGGGAAGTTTTTGACATCACCAGAATTAACTCCAACTACTGAAAAGTTTGGACAGCCCCCTGTGCATTTTGCGCATTATTAAGCTGTATTGTAATAGATGAGAGAAAATCAAAGATCTACTTAAAAAGAAAAAGGTTCTTTATACAGGCTGTCCTCAATCAGCTTTAGGTCTCTGCATAATTTCCATTTTAGTAGTGAGAACTTATAGGGTCACATGCTGTGCATTATTCTGCCCTCTAGTGGTGGGATATGGTCATGAAGTACATTTTTTGTGTATTGACAGTAAGCATGGTGATGTCGACCCAAGTCCAACAGCTCCACTCCAAATTCTATTCTGTAGTGTGTTGCTTTTGTGAAAACTGAATTCACAGGACTGTAGCTGGAGTCTAATATGCATTGCACCAATGCATACATCTACCTGCTTAAACAGGAGTATATGCATTTCTACACTCGCCACTTCCACCATCCACATGTACAGTCTCCCCTCTCCCATATGTAATCTTTAACATCATTTCTATACCTATCATCTTGTGACTTGTCTAACCTAAACCCATTAGTCTGATCCTCCCTAAATGCTTAACTTCTCTGGATCACCAGGTGTCCAATCTCTTCTTACATTGGGTAGCTTTCAGGTGTCCTCATATCCCTCACATGTGCATGCATGTAGGGTTCTGTTCTTCTACTTATTTACTGCCAACTCTCTATGCCCCTTTGAAGTGTGGATTTTTGTTTCTTGTTTGCCCATACCCCAGCAGCTTGGTTGATGAATCTGTCTCTAGATAAAACAGACAACTCTGTTTTGCATTGAAATTAATGAATACTCCTAAGAGAGTTTTGGTTACAAGTATAATTCTGATTCCCACGGATTTCTGCTGCCAGTGTGTGACAACCTTTCATGTAAGTTTAACGAAATTGGTAGATTTGTGTCTAAGTAGCTGATTGATTTCACTGTAATGCACCACCCACATAATATTGTCTCCTATTGGTCTCCAGAGATCCAAAAGACACAGGGGGAAAGAGGTTGAGACTTGGCCAATGACTTTCAATTCCACCACAGTGCTCAGTTCCCTAGAAACCCAGGCCAGGTGGTGGACGACCAGCTAAACTGCTGCTTCCTTAAGTTGTTGAAGCAATGAAAACCCTATTTTGTTATTCGCTGCAGTTGTGCAATGGCAGTAAAGATTGTTTTTAGAATCTCTTATGCTTGCGTTTTGGCTTCTAATGAGATTGGATTATGAAGGAGCCATATGCACGTGTAGCAGACGTAAGCTTCAAACTCCTAAGCCCCTTCGTATCATCAGAATTCCTCCGTAATCATTCAAGCAACTTCAACCCGTGTTTTTTAATGTTGAATCCAACCAGATACTAAAGTGATTGTCTGGGGAATGCAATATTCAAGCAGTAAAGACACTTGAGGGCTGTGTGGATGTACATGCATAAGCCAAATTTGTCTCACTTTGAAGGTGAATGCTAATATGAAGGAGGGCACGGATAAGTAGGTTACCACATTGAGTGTTTGCTTAGTGCATTCACTCTGTTGTGGCTCTATAATTAGAGTAGTACTCTCCTGATCTCATGTGATATATGCTTGGAAACCCCCTTGCCCACCTGACAGAGCACCATTTTATGTGTAATTTTAGCAAACTAGACATTTCCTAAAGCCATTCATTAAAATTGACTTTTCCTCTTAGACATCTACTTTTGTTGCAGGCATCATCCCCCCCCCAAGGAATGGCAAGATTCAGTGTTTGACCTCCCTTTAAGAGCATTATGTAAGAGCAGATGGGAAGCATAATTTACTGGGCAGGGTACCATCCTAAGATGGCAAACTCATTTTCCCTCTCTCAGGGTATAGTCATTTTCTGTTGTGTCATGTGCCATCTTCACTTTGAGCAGGATGCTGCCTGTTTCCTGTTTTATAATTCCTTGTGTCTAACGCATGGTTTTGAAGGATTACGGTCACTCTCTACAGTGCATGGAAACTAATGATGCATAATGCTTTTCCATCCCTTCCTAGTCAGCAGTAATGAAAAATATCAGGCTTTCAGTGCGTTGACCACTTGTATCACTGCACTCTTTTTTTCTCTCCCTACTCTCCAAGGGAGCCTGCAGCACTCTCCTGTGGGACCTGTCAGATCGGCATCCATGGAACGAGTTCCAGGTATCCGTGGCAGATGTCTTCGACTGGTTGTGTGCACCCTTCGTGCCAAAATCTTTGAGGCATGGACTGAAATGATGATTTCAGCTGAAGTATAGAATTAACAAAAACGACTTTAGGCTTCGCTTATTCTGGGTGTTTTCACGATCTCCCCAACAATATGTTTTTATTACAGTATTACTAAACACATTGTGATTTTATTGAATTTATATAGTACTTAACCTTGAAGATTTCAAAGTATCAGGGCTATTATTTATTGTATTTGCATACCCAGATTATGTTTTTGGTTATGCTCCACTCAGTCAGTTTTGGGAATGGTGAAAGCGAAACTAAAGTGTAAGGGGCATTTCCTACATTTGTACTTTTAGACCTGATCACCCTTCAATAATGTAACCAAGAGCTCATGCAAACGTTTCCTGTTCAGTAGCACTACCATAGCCTATGGTCATGCTTGTAAGGAAGTATGCTCCAGGGTTGGTGGGTGTAGCTTGATTTGTACACCACAGCCTCATCATGTTAAAGGTTAGTCACAGTTCCTTTATTCGAAATGTAGCAGCACAATTTGAGTGCATTTAAGAATGTTTTTGTAACAAATAATCTTTATTGGTTTCCTGGATCATAGTGTGGCTAATTTTGATAGAATATGTAATTGCTTTTAAATTTGCTATATTGCATTATTTGTTGATATTCTTATAGTTGGTGACTTCTATAAAACATCATCTTGCAGCGGCCATACACAAAATGTTGTCCTCAAAGCTAATTTAGAGTGCTATTTGTGTTTGTTGTTCATTCAATACAATAGAAATCCCATTCTATAAGAAATACCTTTTTGAGACTCACTGTGGTACAGCTTAAGTTTGGAGTGGTATTTAATCTGAAAGAGATCACAGGTAACGTATGTGACTCTCTTCATTCGAGTAACCCAGGTCCTTGTTGCAGTCCGTAGTGTATAATGTTCATCACATAGCTCTCAATATCCTGGATCATTGTAGTGGTTTTAGAACTCAATGAATATGAAAGGCGGATTTTGCAAATGATGTTGATTCAATCTAAATTAACTTAAGGAACTATGTGTACATGATTGTTTGAGAATAGGAGGGCTGAGTTTGTTGTAATAGTAAACACGTTCTATAGTCTTTTCCATTTCATAATTCAGGGGGGTTGTACGACTGCATGGGGCATTCAGTGTTATAAGGTTTTAGGGTTTGCTCAATCATTATTGCACTGTGTATTTTTACAGCTATTAAAACCTACTTTTGATGCTTTTTGTAGCACGTGAGAAGCGAAAGCAGGATCTGAGTTCACACTGACGTTCATTACTTTTTGGTTCAAGTTCAGTTACAAAGCAAACTTGTACTTTTTTTCTTCTGAATTATGTTTTTTATAGTAAATTAGAGTGCTAAGTTTACAGATCATTTATAAGATTGGCATAAACTTTCGGTAGCATTTTTGGCCAATTAGAATGTGTTGTATCAAAGCTATTGTGCTATCTTTGAAGCCCTCTGTCATACCAACTTGTTCTCACATTTGGATCCATGATTTAAAATCAAATCGTTTTGTAGGAATACTTTTTGTTGCTGCCAAGCATTTAACTGGCTGTACGCTAGTAGATAATGTCCAACTGAATGAAGTGATGAGATTGATTGAATAAAAAAGGTGTAAGCTGAGTGAAATGTATAAGCAGTATTCATGTTTACTAGTCCGGGCTTAAATGTAATGATATGTGATCAAAGTCTATTGCTTGACATTCCGGCTGTGCAAATGTATGATGGTTTAAGTAGAGTACTGCTCTGAGAAGCCACTTTTTTGTGTGTGGCTTTTTTGGGTATAGCTTCATTTAGGGGTTACTGGGCCTCAGTTGTGTCAATTGAGATCATTCACCTACGGCGTCCAGGGGCTGCTGTAATGTTGTCACCCGAAATTAAAAACCAAGCAGGCCACTTATGTCCTAGACTATTGAGTTAATTATAGTACCTCCCTCTTGGAGGTGTTTTTACTCAGTAATGCAAATTGCAATACTCTAAGTCTCCGTCTAGTCAATGCTTATTATTTAAAAAAGGAAAGGAACTTTAATGCACAAAAGTTTTTTAAAACTATGCATATGATTACAAATCCATGTACACAATATACAGTTGGTGAAACAATTGTGTTTCAAATCATTTTAAACCATTCACAAATGTTTCCTCGCAGATAACCAGAGTATAAATGAAATATCCTAATGCTTTATCACAGACTGGATCTAACTCCTCAAACATCGACTACTGACATTATATGCTTGGTACCTTCAAGGTACCCGGAGACCAATTGCATGCCTGCAGGCTCTAACGTGGAAAACCACAAAATCCCTAAATAGGCTTCTTAAAGGAACTTGAACTCTTTTCCATCAATACAGTTAGGCCTGCAGACTTTGTCCATATAATCGCACAATTGAAATATTAATTCAAGGCTTCTGTTAAGACATTTACAACAACTCCCTCACCTAAGAAACATTCCTAATTAATGAATTTATCGCATTGATAATTTGCATTAATCTTCTGGGGGCAGGTCGGCTATACACCTGATGCAAGAGATCTGTATTACGCTGTATTTGCATGCCACTTTTGCAGTGGGGTTTTCTTTGTTTGATAATGCTTTTTTTTGTATATTGCCAGACCCCAGAGCTCCCTTGCAGCGTGGGCCACCAGTCTCAAATGTGCCTCCTCGAGGCCTATTGGGAGATAACCCAAACGACCCACGAGGACCTACCTTAATCAAAGATGATCCCAGGTATTGTATTATATTTTATTGCCAGTTATATAGCACTTTCCATACCCCTTGCAAGGCCTACAGCACTTTTGTGGATGATCCGGTTACAATAATTACGCAGCACTTCATACGCCTTTAAGTGTTTGGCTGAAAGAGTGCAGTTTGTGATTTGGCCTATATGGGATATGACTAGGATTATGAGATTTGACATGCTGAATGCACAGTGTGCTGAGTGTCTCTGCACCGGATCGTAGATATTGCTGAAAGTGTGAGAATAGATGCAGCTGCACATGCAGGTACGTGCCATCTTTGGGGTGGGCATTAGTATCCATAGAAACCACTGTTCATGTGCTTCCATGAGTTATTTGTGGTATATGGTGCTCACCCAGTAGAATCAGAGGAAGTAAACCATTTGGATGCACTGTTAAACCTCCAAGAAGCATTATACAGAGTTTACCTAGGACCGTGAAAGAGAAGTAGCCCAGTGGAGTGACTGCAAAAAACTCAAAGGTGAGTAATGAAAAGCGCGCTGCAACCAAGCAGATTATAAAGTTCAATCACCCCGCCCAGTAGGCGCGGCTGCATCTCAGCCTGTTGGATGTTGTTGTCTTTTAAAGTATTACCCCAGTGGGTGCGCTAATCATTAAAGTCTCTTCACCAATATTAACCGAGTGGGTTGGTGCTCTGCGCTCGTGCTGTGCTTACCCCGCTTTGCAGTTGCCAACACAAACTTCGTGCCGGTTTGAGCCCTGGTACTGCCGCCGTGCACTATTTCCTCCTGATAATTCCAGCTCCCGCTGGCCATTACTCACCTGCATGCCACTGAAGAAAGGAAATGAATTCCTGAAACGCGTCTGGCAATTTTAATGACTTGATGCCTGTGCTCAGATGCGGTGTTTGCTGGCTAGATGTCGACCACTTACATAATGAACTTCAAGAATTTTCCTGTGGCCTCCCTCGCTATTGGTGCTACCTGAACTGTGTGTATGTTTCACGGCGTTGCACAGCCGTGGAGAGAGGCCCACTGCTGAAGCAGGCTTGTTCTGGCCCCAGCGGGAGCTGCAATTATCAGGTGCGAATACATAAGTATTTTGCCACATGGGTATAAATAACTGACACGCAAGGTAACAAAATATGTTAAAATGCGTATATTGATCAGAGAGTCGCTGAGAAATTCTTGCTTTAAGCGATAGTAGCGCCGTAGTCATGAATACTTGGGTTATAAATGAACTGTGACTAATATACGTTTCAAACATCTTGCCAGACATAAGAAAATGTAATTAAGCACTACATCATGCCATGCGAAAAGTGAGAAAAAAAATTGAAAAAATGAAATGTTGGTAAAAAGTAACTACCAGAACAATAATGCATCATAATAATGCTGATATGAACAACTGGTATAAAAGTCTAATAGAGAAGTAGGACAAATGTTTGTAACCGTGACCAAGATCTAGTGATCGAAACGCGTAGGTTGTTACGCTGTGTGCTGTGATGGCACAATGATAAAATAAAACCTGCTAAATTTAACATTCCTGGACGAGTGCGAGTATAATTGTTTGGAGGTGAATATATATATATACCTATACGGGTCACTAGGTTGCAGGGATTCTTTACCAAGTGCTGCTGTGAATCCGTACGCAACTAGTGAATGAGAGGAAAAAAGGCGCAGTGCTTATACCCATTCTTCTGTCCACCTTTCTCATTAACGAAAAAACCCAACCCAAGTGTTTGTGCTCAATGGAGTTACAAAAGGCACGTGTGCTGAAAAATGGATCCGGTGACTGGGGATGTGGCGTAGTGGCAGATCTGCCTACTTTTAACTGGGGAACTAGGTCTCGAGTCTTGCGTTGGCTCCTGTGGTTTCTGCGCTTACCAGGTAACATCCCTGTGTCTGAAAATTAATGTGTCCTTGTGTAACGTAACAAACTCTCATGTAAAGTGCTTCAATACCTTTGGTTCAACTTTGCGTTGTATACAAACTGCAACAAAAACAAGGCAGTAGCTGGATTTTTTAAAAATGCCATCTTCCTCGTCATGCTGTTAAAGGGGGGCGGGGCATAGTGAGTAGCGGGAAGCTGCAGCCCAAGAGAGGGAGCGAAGAGCAGCTGTTCCGAATACAAACAAGCGGTGAGGGGCGGCAGGTGTTCTGGGATAGTCAATGAGATTAAGTGAACTGGGAGCAGCAATGAGGAATGAGCAAAAGACAAAGTTGTGCCCTGAGGGAAACATATGGCCCATAGTGAAACGATTCATGTAGCATGGGCAGTCTCCAGGGCAGAACAAAAAAGAGGGACTACTACGGTTATTCATCAATGGTAAGCCAGCATTTCTGAAGGACAGTAATAGGATCCAATGAAAAGATGACTTTTTTTAAAGCCTATATCCTAGATTCTACATTTCTCTCCAATACAGCTCATGCGCTGCCTAGGCGAGACCTAATAAGTTACTCCCTTGTTGCAGGACCATCTGTACTCTTCTTCCCTTAATTCAGTAGCCCAACCATCCATCTCCATAAATCTCCACAGGCCCAACCCTGATTAAATATCATCCTGGTGGTTAGTTGTTTGAAGATCTGATCAGCAGGGCAAGCAGTTGGCACATAGGCCAAGAAACACATATAAGTAGGGACCTCTTAACACCATCTTATGGTTTTAGCATTGTTTTTCCCGTGCTGAGGTAGTTAGCTGTGCCTTTGTCATTGCATATGGATGGGGTTTAGAATTGAGGAGTATTAACTTAGTCTGTTTGAGCGGTCTATGCTTTGACATTGATGTATCTCAATAATATTGTTATTGGGTATAACCGCTTTGCATTGCCTCTCTTTGAGTGAAATATTTGATAAACAGTGGTTGTTGCCTTTTCCCCCCATTTATTATTTTCTGTAGAGGTTTCATGGGGCCACCGCATCAGGGTCAGCCTATGCATCAAGTTCCTGGCCAAGACCACCGTGGCCCACCTCTACATGAAATGAGAGGAGGGCCAATGGGTGAACCCAGACCAATGATGGGTGAACCCAGACCAATGATGGGTGAAAACAGGCCAATGATGGGTGAAAACAGGCCAATGATGGGTGAAAACAGGCCATTGATGGGTGAAAACAGGCCAATGATGGGAGATACACGGCCAATGATGGGAGATACACGGCCAATGATGGGAGATACACGGCCTATGATGGGCGACGCAAGGCCAATGATGGGCGACGCAAGGCCAATGATGGGCGACGCAAGGCCAATGATGGGCGACGCAAGGCCAATGATGGGCGACGCAAGGCCAATGATGGGCGACGCAAGGCCAATGATGGGCGACGCAAGGCCAATGATGGGAGATGGCAGAGGTCCTATGATGGATCGAGGAGTTCCTCCCATGGACAATAGAGGTAAATGTCTGTATGAAGCAAGTGTGGAATTAGCATGTGTGTAAGACTAGATGTTAAACAGAATTAATATGTGATTTTTGCTGAATTCCCTTATAACGCGCTTTAACTATTACTCTTTGGTCTGCGTAACTGTGACTTTGTTGTCTTCATAGTGGCTGCCCCCTCCCTTGAGCCGTTTTGTTTTAATTTTTTTAATATATTTTTGTTTTACTTACTTTGTGTTTTTAAATATTGATAATATTAAGCTTTGTTCCCCCATTTTATTTAGGAAGTCAAAATTTACCCTTTTTGTGGTGAGAGATTTCTCCAGTTCAAAAAGAGTCCTCCTCTTCAAGTTTTAAGCTGTAAAGTGAACTTATCATCCTTATATTTGAGGTATTGCCTTTGAAGACCATATGATTTCTTCTCGAGTATCCATGCTCTTCCCCCCCCATGGGCACCGATGTTATAAAATACGCATTTTGAGGCGTGTGTGCTGTAGATACACATGCTTTGCATACTCCTGCCATGTACTGTTGGGTCCGGATGTTTGAACGTTGTTTATCTTCGAAGAAGTCTTTTCTAGTCACGAATCAAGGAGGTGATTCCTTTCAGTGATAATGCGCATGGAAACTAACTCCATTGTTTTCTTTCCGCCATCGGGTTTGGACGTGGTTTGCTGTGCTCCGGTACGAGACTGCTCCTCAGGATCCCTTCGGTTTGCAACCCACTGTACCCTCTTCAGTATGATTTCAAACGTGTTTTTCCATCCTCTGTGTGTCAAAAATCTGAAAACTATCGCAGTTGGATCAACAGAACTCCCAACAGCCGTCTTCGGGCCTATCCCGTTTTTTTTTTTTTCACTTCCACTCGAGTGATCAGCATCGAGTACATCTGCCGTTGGAATGGACTCCATTCCAGTTCTGCGCTCGGCGCCATCCCAAATATTCGCGCACCGACCATCACAAAGTCTGCAATTTGTGCCTGTCTCCGAAGCACAAGGAAGAAGAATGCGACGCCTGTCCCTCATTCTGCTCGAAAAAGACCCTCTGAGACTGCCGGGGGTTTAACGGAAAGAAATTCAGCGACAAAGCATCGAAGAGTTGGCTGATACCTTCAGATATATTGAGCAGGAAAAAAAGGAAGCCTCGACAGCGGAGGAAGAAAAGCCCTTCTCTGTCCAGATCAGATTCCGAGCTGGAGATTTATTTGGAGATTAGGACGTTCCTTCTGGTCAAGATGCTGTGAGTACGAAAGCCCCTTTACCCACAAAACCTGCTTCCTTCAAAAATAAGGCTTTTGGGCCACCACTTCCATCCGGCCATGGTAGGCACCAAGACTCTGCTTCCAACGCCTTGCCCTCCGGTTCGACGCCGAAAGCTCATGTCAAGCCTTCCGGGTCAGACTTGAGTCGAGATATCACAGCTTCGGCACGTAAAGCTTTGTCCCCAAAACACAAAAAAGGCAAATGCAGTTCTGTACCGAAAATGTCGGCACTGAAACAAAAAGATACTCTTCAAAAGCCTCCAGAGCCAATTTTGGAAACCATTCATGAAAAGCTGGATCCAAAACCGAAAGAACTGTATATAAATCCAGACACTAGACATATTACAACAAAACTAGTGATCCCATCCTCCAAAAGAAAGATAGACACTGTATATAAAATCCCTCTTAAGAAGAAGGACATGTCTACTAGCCCTCTTCACCCTATTTCTCCTACCCCCTCCACACTCTTCAACAGTACCTGTTGTCTAGATGGCCTTCTAGTGGTACATCACACCACAGAGCTCTCCGAGTACAGATCCTGATACAGGGGATGGGGATGACACTTATGGACAACCACCACCAGATCCATGGGATGATTACAATATAGATCCTCCTACAGATACAGTCCCAAATCTATACACTGCTAAACCTTCCCCTTCTGATGATAACACTTCATACCAGGAGTTGATTGCCGAGGCAGCTACATACCATGGAGTTACTTTACACAAGAATCAGTGGAATCATTGGAAGAAGATTTCTTATTTGAAACCTTAGGAACCACACATAGGACAACGCAATCATTACCTAAAGGTATGATGAGGCATGCTGAGGACATTTTTAAAGATCCAGTGGGTGCACGTATTATGACACCTAGGGTGGATAAAAAATATAAACTCCCACCATCTGACCCAATTTTATGAAGGGCCAGCTTCCTTTAGATTCCTTAGTTGTGTCCAATGCTCTTAAAAAAGCAAATTCACAAACTACAGGGGATGCACCACCCCTTTTGGCCAGATACGATAGGGCCCACTGGGATGAAATGGAAGACTTACTCCAATATCTCCCAGAAGAATATAGAAAGTGAGGGCAAGAACGAATACAAGAGGGAAAACTAATTTCAAATCGATCTATAAGGTGTGCATTAGATGCTGTTGATACTGAGGCCAGAGAAGTCAACATTAGCATTCTACTCAGAAGACACTCCTGGTTTTAAACCAGAAGTACAGCAAACGACACTAAATGCCCCTTCAACATCTTTTTGGTCCTCAAGTGGCTGAATCACTTGAAAAAATGAAAAAGATACAGAAGTAGCTAAATATATGGGGGCACCACAGTTACTCTTTAACAGAGGCTCCTTTTGCTGCTCACTTTTTATAGGGAGCCTCCAAAAATACCTCCACAGATGCCAACACATCTTCCTATAAACCACAAAATCAATCCTCCCCCTCTAGAGGATTTTAAAAAGGCAGTTACTAAGGGAACAATTTTAAAGGCAGAGGTAGAGGTACCCCAACACGTACCTCTCCATCTCCCGATAAATAGTGACTTAATAACAATTACCCCCCTCCTCCACTCCTCCCCCGATCATTGTAGGAAGCTGGCTATGTGCACACTATACTTCACTTTGGTATAGTATATACAGAGTCCAGGGAACCCCAAAGGTAGACAGAGGTAAAAGTATATAGCACCTTACTCTCTATTTGTGGATGTGTGGGCGTGCAGTAAGGATTTATCAGAGGGCAGTGTTAAGCATTTGTTGTACACACTCAATCTGCAAATGACTGAACGCAGACCAATGCTGCTTGTAGAAAAAGGTTCTTTTAGTTATTTTATTTCCTAGAACCAAGCAAGCCTGGCACAGGTAAGTGATTGATACTTTGCAGTAATAATACCATTTAACTTGCAATTGTGTATATATACTTTGGTTTGGTTACAGTAAAAGTACTGGTAATGCAATGGTTTGAAATATGGTACATATACTTTGTATTGACTTTTCAATAGAATGTCATGTAGATTACTTTACAGATTACTTTTCTCACAAAGTGTAGTATGTCTGGATACTACACTGGGATATTTCATGTAAACCGGTAAGTAAAAGCTTTTTTCCTATTTGGTTACAGTTCTAAAGCCTTTTATAGATTTTCCAACTTTAACAGTCAATGTTATCCTATGGGAGGAAATAGTGTTATCGGTTAACAGGTAAGTACTTTGTTGTGGGAGTTGGGTTTCAGGGGTTAGACTCAGGGGTCCCCCAGGGTCAAGGATGCACTCTTGTCTTGCCTCAGTGGCACTAGGGCAGCCGGGTGCAAAGTGCTGGGGCCCAATGTTATCCAATGGGGGAAAGGGTGCCTCCTCTTGATGGCTTCTTACGAGCAGGCCACCAGATTGTGGGAGCAAAGTTCCTGGACTTAAGCTCAGGGCAAATTGGGGTTCAAGACCGCATCTAAGGTGCACCCTCCGCGGCACTAGGGCGGCTGGGTACAGAGTGCTGTTTTGACATTGGGTGCCCTGTTACTTTCAATTCTGTTTCTCCGGTTTACAAACCTGCTGCAGGCTCAAGGACGAAGGTCTTCTGGGTGCGACCACCACTTCGGGAGGTAAGTTGGGAAGCTGGGTGTTGGCTAGACACAGTTGGTTGGGCCACCCAAGGCCATGGGCCGTCTGGTGCAGCGATGTCTTTTAGGGTTGGATCTTCTTAAGAGCTCCTGGTCGCGGTTGGGAGAATACTTCCGGATTGAGGCTTCAGGCGTCGGCTGTAGGCTTGAGGCAGGTCAGGGATTACTGGATCTCGGGTCATGATCGCCGGGGAGACCTCCGTGTGGGGTTGGGCCATTTGAACTCAGGCTGTGGGGTTCGAATGCAGAGTGGTGCAGACTCGCAAATTTAGCCAGAGCTGGAGTTTGTGGGTGAACAAATCCGGTGCTCATGGGAAACCAAGTGTTTTCCATGGAAGGCAGGGCAGATCCTCAGGGTTCTTGAGGTTGCTGGCTGCAGGTCACACCGGAGTTTCGCTTCTACAGGTTCGAGGTGGAAAAAGGCCGGTTGGGCTGGCGCCTAGGCAGTGGGCGTCCTCCTCTTCTTAGCTTCGGCACGGCTGTCCGGTCTTCCTCCTTCTTTTTTTCTTGTGGTTTTTTGTCTGAGGAGGCACGGTTCAGGGGTGCCCCTAAATACAAGATTGAGGGGTGTTACAGGTAGGTAAAAGGTTGGGACCAATGGGTCCCTTCCCTGGTGTGGGTACACTCCCTATTATGCCACCCTCCATATGCCTCACTCTGGTTGGCTGGGTCGCCCATCTGCAACAGAGTTGTGCTTCACCTCGCCTCCCCCACCTGAGGGGGTGGGTTTGGCAAAGGTGGGCACACCTCCCTTCCTCACTTGGGTTTCCCGCTGGTTCTCACCGCATAACGTGAGGGTCAGAACCGGTGGGAACCAGTTGCTGGGAGAAGCAAAAGGCCTGGGGAAGCTCACAAAGGCGGCAAGACTTTGAAGCTTCCCCTTCGTCCAGCCGGCCCATACTATGGGAGGAGGCTTTGCACCTAGTCCTGGGATGTGTTTCAGGCCCCCCAGAGCAGCAGGCTTGCGACCCAGGGGTCCAGAAACATGTCTGGTGGTGGCAGCTAAAAGTAGGCACTCAGCCTGGACACTAGTGTTAGGTCAGGTTTCAGGGGGCATCTCTGTGCATTCTTCATTAAATCCCACACTGGAATTCCAGTGTGGGTTTAATGTGCTGAGAAGTTTGATAACTAAGTTTTTAGTGCAGCCATTGTGGTACTGTGGTGTTTGTAATGACACTACCAGCACCATATACTCTTAATGGCAGCACTGCACTTACAATGTCTAAGAAAGATAGACACTGTATATAAAATCCCTCTTAAGAAGAAGGACATGTCTACTAGCCCTCTTCACCCTATTTCTCCTACCCCCTCCACACTCTTCAACAGTACCTGTTGTCTAGATGGCCTTCTAGTGGTACATCACACCACAGAGCTCTCCGAGTACAGATCCTGATACAGGGGATGGGGATGACACTTATGGACAACCACCACCAGATCCATGGGATGATTACAATATAGATCCTCCTACAGATACAGTCCCAAATCTATACACTGCTAAACCTTCCCCTTCTGATGATAACACTTCATACCAGGAGTTGATTGCCGAGGCAGCTACATACCATGGAGTTACTTTACACAAGAATCAGTGGAATCATTGGAAGAAGATTTCTTATTTGAAACCTTAGGAACCACACATAGGACAACGCAATCATTACCTAAAGGTATGATGAGGCATGCTGAGGACATTTTTAAAGATCCAGTGGGTGCACGTATTATGACACCTAGGGTGGATAAAAAATATAAACTCCCACCATCTGACCCAATTTTATGAAGGGCCAGCTTCCTTTAGATTCCTTAGTTGTGTCCAATGCTCTTAAAAAAGCAAATTCACAAACTACAGGGGATGCACCACCCCTTTTGGCCAGATACGATAGGGCCCACTGGGATGAAATGGAAGACTTACTCCAATATCTCCCAGAAGAATATAGAAAGTGAGGGCAAGAACGAATACAAGAGGGAAAACTAATTTCAAATCGATCTATAAGGTGTGCATTAGATGCTGTTGATACTGAGGCCAGAGAAGTCAACATTAGCATTCTACTCAGAAGACACTCCTGGTTTTAAACCAGAAGTACAGCAAACAACACTAAATGCCCCTTCAACATCTTTTTGGTCCTCAAGTGGCTGAATCACTTGAAAAAATGAAAAAGATACAGAAGTAGCTAAATATATGGGGGCACCACAGTTACTCTTTAACAGAGGCTCCTTTTGCTGCTCACTTTTTATAGGGAGCCTCCAAAAATACCTCCACAGATGCCAACACATCTTCCTATAAACCACAAAATCAATCCTCCCCCTCTAGAGGATTTTAAAAAGGCAGTTACTAAGGGAACAATTTTAAAGGCAGAGGTAGAGGTACCCCAACACGTACCTCTCCATCTCCCGATAAATAGTGACTTAATAACAATTACCCCCCTCCTCCACTCCTCCCCCGATCATTGTAGGAAGCTGGCTATGTGCACACTATACTTCACTTTGGTATAGTATATACAGAGTCCAGGGAACCCCAAAGGTAGACAGAGGTAAAAGTATATAGCACCTTACTCTCTATTTGTGGATGTGTGGGCGTGCAGTAAGGATTTATCAGAGGGCAGTGTTAAGCATTTGTTGTACACACTCAATCTGCAAATGACTGAACGCAGACCAATGCTGCTTGTAGAAAAAGGTTCTTTTAGTTATTTTATTTCCTAGAACCAAGCAAGCCTGGCACAGGTAAGTGATTGATACTTTGCAGTAATAATACCATTTAACTTGCAATTGTGTATATATACTTTGGTTTGGTTACAGTAAAAGTACTGGTAATGCAATGGTTTGAAATATGGTACATATACTTTGTATTGACTTTTCAATAGAATGTCATGTAGATTACTTTACAGATTACTTTTCTCACAAAGTGTAGTATGTCTGGATACTACACTGGGATATTTCATGTAAACCGGTAAGTAAAAGCTTTTTTCCTATTTGGTTACAGTTCTAAAGCCTTTTATAGATTTTCCAACTTTAACAGTCAATGTTATCCTATGGGAGGAAATAGTGTTATCGGTTAACAGGTAAGTACTTTGTTGTGGGAGTTGGGTTTCAGGGGTTAGACTCAGGGGTCCCCCAGGGTCAAGGATGCACTCTTGTCTTGCCTCAGTGGCACTAGGGCAGCCGGGTGCAAAGTGCTGGGGCCCAATGTTATCCAATGGGGGAAAGGGTGCCTCCTCTTGATGGCTTCTTACGAGCAGGCCACCAGATTGTGGGAGCAAAGTTCCTGGACTTAAGCTCAGGGCAAATTGGGGTTCAAGACCGCATCTAAGGTGCACCCTCCGCGGCACTAGGGCGGCTGGGTACAGAGTGCTGTTTTGACATTGGGTGCCCTGTTACTTTCAATTCTGTTTCTCCGGTTTACAAACCTGCTGCAGGCTCAAGGACGAAGGTCTTCTGGGTGCGACCACCACTTCGGGAGGTAAGTTGGGAAGCTGGGTGTTGGCTAGACACAGTTGGTTGGGCCACCCAAGGCCATGGGCCGTCTGGTGCAGCGATGTCTTTTAGGGTTGGATCTTCTTAAGAGCTCCTGGTCGCGGTTGGGAGAATACTTCCGGATTGAGGCTTCAGGCGTCGGCTGTAGGCTTGAGGCAGGTCAGGGATTACTGGATCTCGGGTCATGATCGCCGGGGAGACCTCCGTGTGGGGTTGGGCCATTTGAACTCAGGCTGTGGGGTTCGAATGCAGAGTGGTGCAGACTCGCAAATTTAGCCAGAGCTGGAGTTTGTGGGTGAACAAATCCGGTGCTCATGGGAAACCAAGTGTTTTCCATGGAAGGCAGGGCAGATCCTCAGGGTTCTTGAGGTTGCTGGCTGCAGGTCACATAGGAGTTTCGCTTCTACAGGTTCGAGGTGGAAAAAGGCCGGTTGGGCTGGCGCCTAGGCAGTGGGCGTCCTCCTCTTCTTAGCTTCGGCACGGCTGTCCGGTCTTCCTCCTTCTTTTTTTCTTGTGGTTTTTTGTCTGAGGAGGCACGGTTCAGGGGTGCCCCTAAATACAAGATTGAGGGGTGTTACAGGTAGGTAAAAGGTTGGGACCAATGGGTCCCTTCCCTGGTGTGGGTACACTCCCTATTATGCCACCCTCCATATGCCTCACTCTGGTTGGCTGGGTCGCCCATCTGCAACAGAGTTGTGCTTCACCTCGCCTCCCCCACCTGAGGGGGTGGGTTTGGCAAAGGTGGGCACACCTCCCTTCCTCACTTGGGTTTCCCGCTGGTTCTCACCGCATAACGTGAGGGTCAGAACCGGTGGGAACCAGTTGCTGGGAGAAGCAAAAGGCCTGGGGAAGCTCACAAAGGCGGCAAGACTTTGAAGCTTCCCCTTCGTCCAGCCGGCCCATACTATGGGAGGAGGCTTTGCACCTAGTCCTGGGATGTGTTTCAGGCCCCCCAGAGCAGCAGGCTTGCGACCCAGGGGTCCAGAAACATGTCTGGTGGTGGCAGCTAAAAGTAGGCACTCAGCCTGGACACTAGTGTTAGGTCAGGTTTCAGGGGGCATCTCTGTGCATTCTTCATTAAATCCCACACTGGAATTCCAGTGTGGGTTTAATGTGCTGAGAAGTTTGATAACTAAGTTTTTAGTGCAGCCATTGTGGTACTGTGGTGTTTGTAATGACACTACCAGCACCATATACTCTTAATGGCAGCACTGCACTTACAATGTCTAAGAATGTACTTACACAGTAGGGGTACAGAGCTCATGTACCTTGACCCTCACCACTGTTATAGTGCTCCTAGCTAGAGGGGTGACTGATCTATGCCAGGGCAGTGGGTTGTAGGCATGGCACACACGGATGTATGCTAAGTCGACTCTTCACTCTTCACTTTGTTCTGCACCAAAACACGCAGCCTCCAATGGCAGTATGTGTGTGTAAAGGTACAGGGCCTCTAATGGTGGCACAATAATTGCTGCAGCCCTTGCAGGCCTTCCCTGTACCCTGGGTACCTGTGGTACCATTTGCCAGGGACTCAGTCAAAGTACATGAGCAGTTCAGCAAAAAGTGGGGGCAACCAAACAGAAAGAGGGCACTTTGTCTCACGCCTCCCCCCCCCTCCCACCCCATTCGAAAGAGGATGAGACTAAACTTTCCCTAGAGAGTCTTCCTTTTGTAAGTGGGAGAACCTGGAAAGTCATCTGCATTGGCATGGGCAGTCCCAGGTCTGTGTTCCAATGCAAAGTCCATTCCCTGTAGGGAGATGGACCACCTCAACAGTTTAGGATTTTCACCTTTCATCTACATTAGCCACTTGATAGGTCTGTGATCTGTTTGAACTAGGAAGTGAGTACCAAACAAGTATGGTCTCGGCATCTTCAGGGTCCAAACCACAGCAAAGGCCTCTCTCTCAATGGCATTCCAACTCTGCTTCTTGGGGAGAAGCCTTCTGCTTATAAAAGCAACAGGTTGGTCTTGGCCTTCATCATTGATCTGGAAGAGGACCGCTCCTATCCCTAGCTCAGAGGCATCAGTCTGCACAGTGAATTGCTTGGTATACTCTGGAGCTTTGAGAATTGTTGCTGAGCAAATTGCCTCTTTCATGGCTGTCAAAAGCCTTTTGACAGCTAACTGTCCAGTTTACCTTTTTGGGCATCTTCTTGGAGTTCAGTTCTGTGAGGGGAGTCACAATGGACCCATATCCCGTCACAACCCTCCTGTCCGCCAAGGAATACCCTGACTAGGGTCTGGGTTGTTGGAGCCGCCCAGTCCAGGATTGCCTGGATCTTGGGCTTTAAGGGTTGCACTTGACGTCCACCAACAAGGTGGCCCAAGTATACCACAGATCCCTGCCCTATCTGGCATTTGGGTGCCTTGGCACTGGCACTAGGTAATGGTGTGCATGACTAGCTACCAGCCTTTTTACTGATACAGCATCTAAACGTTTTCCCTATGAATAAAGTTGGTTAAGGGAACTAGGTGCTGTGTGTTTTATGCCCTTTTTTATGTTATATGTTTGTCACCAGCAGACTGTCTCTGCTTCTCACATTTTGTCACATATTTGTGTTGTTTGTGTTTGGACACTTTTTTCCCCCTTTTTCTTTGAGGACCAGGTGACTACCGATGATGAGACAGGGGCTTGTCTGGAAATTGCATACCAGTTACCCCGTTGGTGGTGTTTCCGTGAGGTGTCACTTGGCCTTCACACATTTTTTCCTGAGGAGAATGTGATTCCACACTTTGAAGGTGGAGTGTTGTGATAGACCTAGTTGGGTCATACGACGGGGTGTTTTTTGTTTCTGTCAAGGAAATTTGGTTTGTTATGATTCTGGGCGCATAGCAGTAAAAGCACCTCTACAATATTTGTGTGGTGCGGGAGTAGTTATCAGTACTATATGACTGTTCTTCTTCCCTACTGACATTCGTTGACGCCCCTGGACAGGGTCTTGTTGATTGTTCTATGCCTTGATAGTTAGGCCTGCAGTTTGCAGGGCATATAAAACCTTCCCAATCTGGATCAGGTGATCCTGCCAGGTGGAGCCAAAGACAGCAATATCATCTAGATAAACTGCACTAAAGCATTCCAATCCAGCAATGACTTGGTTTGCCAACCTTTGGAAGGTGACAGGGGCATTCTTAAAAGCAAAGGGCATAACAGTAAACAGATAACCATCAGGTGTGGAGAATGCTGTCTTTACGTTTGCTCCTGGTGCCATGACAATCTGCCAGTACCCTGCAGTTAAGTCAAAGGTACTTAAAAATTTGGCTGCACCCAATTTGTCTATCAACTCATCTGCTCCAGGGATAGGGTGAGCATCTGCCTTGGTGAGAGAGTTTAGCCCTATATAGTCCACAAAGAACCTCCTTTCTCTCTTCCCCCCTGTGGATGAGGTTTGGGGACTACAACCACTGGACTGGCCCTAAGGGCTCCCAGAGGGTTCAATAACCCCTAACTCCAGCATCTTGCTGACTTCAGCTCTGATGCTTTCCTTGACTTGATCAAACTGTTGATAGATTTTGTTTTTCACAGGTGACCTGTCACCAGTGTCCACATCATGGGTGCACCAGTTTGTCTGACCAGAGGTCAAGAAAAAGTGCTTAACATGCTGCTGCAAGATTTGCTTTCAATGAGTCTGCTGTTGGGCAGTGAGGGTGTCTGAAAATGCAAGTCCATCCACTGACCCATCTTTGGGGCTGTAGGAGAGGAGGTCAGGGAGAGGTTCACTCTGTGTCTCCTGATCCTCATCAGTCACCATCAGCATGGTGATGTCGGCCCTATCATGAAAAATCTTAAGGCGGTTCACATGGATCACCCTTTTGGGTGTCTTGCTTGTGCCCCGGTCAACTAAGTAGGTGACGTCACTTGTCTTTTCTAAGATGGGGTAAGGGCCACTTCATCTGTCCTGGAGAGCCCGTGGTGCCACTGGCTCCAAAACCCACACCTTTTGCCCTGGTTGAAATTCTACCAGTGCAGCTTTTTGGTCATACCAGTGCTTCTGAAGCTCCTGGCTGGCCGCAAGATTCTTGGATGCCTTTTCCATGTACTCTGCCATTCTGGACCTAAGGCTGAATACAAAGTCCACAATGTCTTGTTTTGGTTCTTGGAGAGGCACGGAAAACCCTACTCCCTTCTGAGGCACCTCTCTGTAGGCAAAAAGCAAGCATTGTAAGAGGACATCTCCTTTTGAGTTTTTCAGAGAGCCCCATGCCTTTCAATATCTTGTTGAAACTCTCAATAAGACCATCATTGGTTTGTGGGTGAAAGGGTATAGCAAACTTGTACTGCACTCCACACTCTTTCCACATGTGTTTTAGGTAGACAGACATGAAGTTGGAACCTCTGTCTGAAACCACCTCCTTAGGGAACCCTACCCTGGAGAAGACACCAATGAGAGCCTTGGCTACTACAGGAGCTGTAATAGTCCTAAGGGGAATTGCCTCAAGATACCTCGTGGAATGATCCATCACGGTTGTATGTCATTAGATCGCATACTAATACCACGCGTGCCTTTACAACGCGGTATTACTACGCAATGTCAATTACATCGCATGCTATTACATCGCATACTTTTACCACGAATATGTCTTTACCACGCATGCTATTACAACACAAAGCATGAAAAAACAGTGTCCTGATTGGTAAGGATATATAGACAATTAATTGCGCATGCAAACAGCATTACTAGCAAGGGAACGAAGGAGAAACCACATTGATTCAAAAAAGATAGTTAATCATCTTTTTTACAGTGAGTGGCTCTAAGTTATGGTCATAGAAAATACAGTTAAAGGCAGCACTGCATAAAATGAATTTTAAGACAACCAAAAAACACTTGTTGCTTGAAAGTACATAACAATTTTTGATTTAGTTTTGAGCCACAAGAATGGAGTACGCCAGTTAATAAGCAGTGCTTGAGGCAGGCCGTCCGCGATCAGCCGTTCTGAAGGCACTTCTGTGTAAATCAGCGTGCCGTGTCGTGACTAGATATCGACAGTTTGAATCGGGGATGTCGATATCGAGTCACGACACGGCACGCTGATTTACACAGAAGTGCCTTCAGAACGGCTGATCGCGGACGGCCTGCCTCAAGCACTGCTTAGATCAGTGCACTCAGGCCATACCTATATCGCTTCACCTCACCTCGGATAACTAGGGCGATCCTTATGCCCCCCCTCCGAAGGATGGGACAGCTATAACTAAGTACAAGCTCTCCCCACATACGGAAAGAAACCAAGCACTCCCTGACTCAGAGAACCTAGTCCTGATGACGATCCAAATTGATCGAGATCGAAACGCCGTCGACCTAACAGCATATTAACTGGCGTACTCCATTCTTGTGGCTCAAAACTAAATCAACATTTTTTATGTATTGTGATACCATGTTGTCACCTACCCTAGAGCCACTCACTGTAAATACTTTGCACTTTGTCACAGTGCGCCGTCCTTGCTGTTCACTTATTTCACTTGCGCCGCCACTTTCACCATATTCACTTTCAAGCAACAAGTGTTTTTTGGTTGTCTTAAAATTCATTTTATGCAGTGCTGCCTTTAACTGTATTTTCTAGGACCATAACTTATGTGAAAACATAAAGATGATTAACTATCTTTTTTGAATCAATGTGGCTTCTCCTTCATTCCCTTGCTAGTAATGCTGTTTGCATGCGCAATTAATTGTCTATATATCCTTACCAATCAGGACACTGTTTTTTCATGCATCGTATATACCCAGTCCTGAACTGGTCTATGGGTTACACTCCTGTAAATTCTACAAAATTACAACAAAAAGGCATGCGTGGTAAAGCTATACTGGTGGTAAAAGTATGCAAGGTGAGTGACAAACCTACACGACACACTACTCCCACCCACACACTCCCCCTAACCCTAAAACACTACTACGCTACCCACACTACTCCCACCCCTACCCTACCCTAAAACACTAGAACACTACCCACACTACTCCCACCCCTACACTACCCTAAACCCTGAAACACTACAACACTACCCACACTACTCCCACCCCATACACTACCCTAAAGCACTACTACACTACCTACACTACTCCCACCCCTTCACTGCCCTAAAACACTACCACACTACCCCCACCCCTACACTGCCCTAAGACACTACTACACTACCCACACTATTCCCACCCCTACACTACCCTAATCGCTAAAACACTACTACTCTACCCAACCTACTACCACCCCTACACTACTCTAAACCACTACTACACTACCCACATTACTCCCACCCCTACACTACCCTAAACCCTAAAACACTACTACACTACCCACACTACTCCCACCCCTACACTACCCTAAAACACTACTACACTACAACACTACCCACACTACTCCCACCAAAACACTACTCTAAACCTTAAAACAATACTACAATACCCACACTACTCCCTACACTAAAACACTACTACACTACAACACTACCCACACTACTCCCACCACTACACAACCCTAAACCCTAAATCACTACTACACAACCCACACTACTCCCATTCCTACACTACTCCCACCCCTACAGTACCCTAAAACACCACTACACTACCCCCACCCATACATTACCCCTAACACTAAAATACTACTACTCTACAACACTACCCACACTATTCCCTCCACTACACTTCCCCTAACCCTAAAACAATACTACACTACAGCACTACCAACACTACTCCCACCCCTACACTACCCCTTACCCTAAAACACTACCCACACTACTCCCATGCCTACACTAACCCTAAAGCACTACTACACTACAACATTACCCACACTGCTCCCACCCCTACACTACCCCTAACACACTACTACACTACTCCTACCCCTAACCCTAAAACTCTACTACACTACAACACTACCCACACTGCTACCACGCCTACACTACCCCTAACCCTAAAACACTACTACACTACAACACTACCCACACTACTTCCACCCCTACACTACCCCTAACCCTAAAACACTACTACACTACCCACACCCCTACATTACACTACACTACCCTACACTAAACCACTACCCCCACCCCAAGCGTTTTAAAAGCGCATTAGATGTAATGGTATGCGGTTTTTTTACCACACGTTGTAACAAACGCGTGGTAAAAACTGCATTGAAATGACTGTTCCCCATCCACTATCACTAAAATGAATTTGTCTCCTGATGCTGTGGGAGGTTCAAGTGGACCCACTAAGTCCACACCTACCCTTTCAAAGGGAACCACAACCACTGGTAGTGGAATCAAGGGGGCCTTTGTGTGTCCACCTGTTTTGCCACTGGCTTGACAGGTGACACAGAAGCTGACAAACTCCTTTACTTTCTGAGATATCTGGAGCTAGTAAGAGTGGCTAACTAGCCTTTCCCAGGTTTTGGTTTGGCCCAGATTTCCAGCTATGGGTTGTCATGAGCTAAAGTTAGTATTAACTCCCTGTACTTCTGAGGCACTACCACTCTCCTGTTGGCACTAGGGTTGGGGTATTTGGCCTCAGTGTACAGTAGTCTCTCCTCCCAATAAACTCTGTGGGTACCACAGACCTCTCCCTTTTCCTGGGTAGCAGCTTGCTGCCCCAGGCTTTCAAGAGTTGGACAAGGCACAGCTCTTCCCTAGAGGGTCCCCCTGGGCCTAAGAGTTCTACCTAGTAAGGGTCAAGCTTCGTGGGCTCAGTTCCCTCTGGGGTGTCCAAATCCTCTCCCTGAGGAGTGGGGTCCTGAGCCTCTTGCTGTACAGAAGCTGGTTTCCCAGTCTTCCTACCTTTTCTCTTGGAAGGTTGGGTCATACTTTCAGGCTCCAACACTCCTTTTTCACCCTGTTTTCTGCTCGTTGCTCTTGTTTTTACACACCATCTCAGGGATGTTCAGCATTGATGCATGGGTTTTCAATTCTACCTCAGCCCATGCTGGGTTTTCCAGGTTATTACCAAGCAGACATGCAGATGAAAGCTTTGGAGAGACCACTACCTGTGTCAGGCCACTTTAGCTGTGTCCCCTGTCTAATGTCACCATAGCCATTGCATGGTTAGTGGTAACACTGTCCCCATTGGTGACTGGGTAAGTTCTCCCAATCAAGTATTGCTCTAGGGAAACCAGTGTATCTCTCACCATAGTGACACTGGCACCTGTATCCCTCAGGGCTTCTATTCTAGTCCTATTGATCCAAGGATATTGTAAGTATTTCTTTAAGTGGGGTGGCCACACAGCTAAAGTGGCAAACTCAACTTTGCCTTCTGTGACTATAACTGCTTCAGTGTGCAATCCGAGTTGCTCTTAGCACACTGCAGATCCCATCTGGAGACTGGCTACACCAGGAGTAGCTGTAGTAGGACTAGGGGGCTTCTTGTTAGGACAAGTAGCATCTCCAGTTAAGTGTCCCAAACTCTTACAGTTGTTACACCAGGCCTTTGAAGGATCAAAGTTCTTTCCCCTGTACTTATTAGTGGATTGGGTGGAGTTTTGGGACCCCTCACCCCCGTGCAGGTTTTTGGGACCCTTTATAAGACTCCGGTTTTTTACCTTGGGTATTCTCACCACCTTTTTCCTGTGAAGGTTTTGCACCACTTTCTTTTGGTCACCCCAGTGGTTGTTTTTGTCGCCCTTGTCTTGACTCCGTGGTCTGCCTTCTTTCCCAATTTTTGGGAAGAAATTAGACCTAGGTCTACCAAATGCTGATGTAACTTTTCATTAGTGCAAGTCCATTGAAATCATGCACATTGTGTCCAGTTAACCAACCATCTAGTGTCTTAACTGAGTAGTCAACGAAGTCAATCTAGGATAGGTTTTGGGTTTTGCGAGCCCCCCTGAATCTAACTCTGTATTCCTTAATTGTGGGCCCAAAGCCCTCAATCAGAGTTCTCTTCATGAGGTCATAAGACCCAGCATCTGCCCCAGAAAGGGTCAAGAGTCTGTCTTTTCAGTTACCAGAGAACAGTTCCCAAAGGAGTGCCCCGCAGTGTGACTTAATTCATTTTTTCTCATTTTACAGGCCCTCGCAAAGGCTGTGAACCGTTTTGTGATATCATCACTCTCTTCATATTTAGGGACAATCCCTTTGAGGATTTTAGGATCATAAGATTGCTCTTTCTCCTTATTAAGTACATTTCTGCCACCATTGATGGGTGCAAGGTCCATCTCTGCTCTCTATTTCCCTAGAGCCAGGAATCTGGTCTCTAGATCCCTTCTTTTGGTCAACCTGGCTAGCATATTGTCCTCCTCATTGAGGCTGTCCTCAATGTCCTCAGTAGCACCTGGACCACCTGTGTGGACTCTAGGTACTGAGAGGTTTATTCTTGGATTCAGGTGGGGGTGGGGTGGGGTTGTTCAATCTCCTCATCCCTTCCATCTTCTTCCTTATCTGAGAGGTCTTAACCATTCTCAGAGGAATGGTTCTTAGCATATCCAATTAGCAGCTCCTGGAGATTTTGTTGGGTGGGATGGGACCACATGGTTATGTTTTCTCCTGGAGATTTTGTTGGGTGGGATGGGACCACATGGTTATGTTTTAAATTTTGCATAGGGGCCTTACTTCCTTAAAAGATAACTGGAGGTAAGGGGTGAGGTCGAGCTCCTCAACCTGGTCCTCTATGCCATTGTACTTCTCTTCACTAACAGCTGGGTTCTTGTTGAGAGACATTGTTAAAACACTCCTTTGCAATGCAATAGGTCTCCCATTTTCGAGAGTTTGAGCTTTTTGCATTGTAAATAATAATGCCTTTTTTTTATGTTTTGAAAAGTTGCAAGCAGTGCATAAACACACTCTTTGTACTTATAGTCCTTGCTTACGAGGAGCAAGGCTACCAGTCAAAAAGGCCAACTTTGCTGCTCATAAGCGACGACTACAAGTGCAAAGTGCCTGTTTACTCTCTACGTGCAGGTTTTTAAAACACAAATAAAAGGCATTGTCATTTACAATGGCAATAGTTCACACTCTCGCAAATTCAGACCAATTACATTGAGAATGCTTGTTAAATACTATGCAACCTGCCTTATGTGACTATAGCGGTACAAAAGGGGGTGGTGATGGACGGAGCATCTGAATCAATCAAACACTCACACCCAGTCAAAAGATCTGGGTTTAATCCATCACCGTTCTTTAGCCCACTCTGCCACCCCAGTTCAGACATGGCTATATACAAATCAGTCTGACCCTATGCCTCACTGGGTGTGAGTGTTTGATTGATTCAGATGCTCCGTCCATCACCACCCCCTTTTGTACCGCTTTTTGCTGCCATAAGTGTGGCAGGGAATGCTCAGACGTGAGTCCCTTGCTCACTTTGCCACTGGATTCAAGCAAGCCAGGCTGAAGACGGCTGGAATGCCAGAAACCGGTCCTCGGAAGCTTGTTTGCGGTCCAGGGAAGGCGTGGCTTGGCAATTCAGGCTGGACTGTTCCCATGAGGCACAGGGTCAGACTGATTTGCATATAGCCATGTCTGAACTGGGGTGGCAGAGTGGGCTAAAGAACGGTGATGGATTAAACCCAGATCTTTTGACTGGGTGTGAGTGTTTGATTGATTCAGATGCTCCGTCCATCACCACCCCCTTTTGTACCGCTTTTGGCCGCCATAAGTGTGGCAGGGAATGCTCAGACTTGAGTCCCTTGCTCACTTTGCCACTGGATTCAAGCAAGCCGGGCTGAAGACGGCTGGAATGCCAGAAACCGGTCCTCGGAAGCTTGTTTCCGGTCCAGGGAAGACATGGCTTGGCAGTTCGGGCTGGACTGCTCCCATGAGGCACAGGGTCAGACTGATTTGCATATAGCCATGTCTGAACTGGGGTGGCAGAGTGGGCTAAAGAACGGTGATGGATTAAATCCAGATCTTTTGACTGGGGTTGAGTGTTTGATTGATTCAGATGCTCTGTCCATCACCACTCCGTTTTGTACCGCTTTTGGCCGCCATAAGTGTGGCAGGGAATACTCAGACGTGAGTCCCTTGCTCACTTTGCCACTGGATTCACGCAAGCCGGGCTGAAGATGGCTGGAATGCCAGAAACCAGTCCTCGGAAGCTTGTTTCCGGTCCAGGGAAGACATGGCTTGGCAGTTCGGGCTGTACTGTTCCCATGAGGCACAGGGTCAGACTGATTTGCATATAGCCATGTCTGAACTGGGGTGGCAGAGTGGGCTAAAGAACGGTGATGGATTAAACCCAGATCTTTTGACTGGGTGTGAGTGTTTGATTGATTCAGATGCTCCGTCCATCACCAACCCCTTTTGTACCGCTTTTGGCTGCCATAAGTGTGGCAGGGAATGCTCAGACGTGAGTCCCTTGCTCACTTTGCCACTGGATTCAAGCAAGCCGGGCTGAAGATGGCTGGAATGCCAGAAACCGGTCCTCGGAAGCTTGTTTCCAGTCCAGGGAAGACATGGCTTGGCAGTTCGGGCTGGACTGTTCCCATGAGGCACAGGGTCAGACTGATTTGCATATAGCCATGTCTGAACTGGGGTGGCAGAGTGGGCTAAAGAACGGTGATGGATTAAACCCAGATCTTTTGACTGGGTGTGAGTGTTTGATTGATTCAGATGCTCCGTCCATCACCACCCCCTTTTGTACCGCTTTTGGCCGCCTTAAGTGTGGCAGGGAATGCTCAGACGTGAGTCCCTTGCTCACTTTGCCACTGGATTCAAGCAAGCCGGGCTGAAGACGGCTGGAATGCCAGAAACCGGTCCTCGGGAGCTTGGTCCGGGCCAGGGAAGACATGGCTCGGCAGTTCGGCTGTACTGTTCCCATGAGCCATGTCTGAACTGGGGTGGCAGAGTGGGCTAAAGAACGGCGATGGATTAAACCCAGATCTTTTGACTGGGTGTGAGTGTTTGATTGATTCAGATGCTCGGTCCATCACCACCCCCTTTTGTACCGCTTTTGGCCGCCATAAGTGTGGCAGGGAATGCTCAGACGTGAGTCCCTTGCTCACTTTGCCACTGGATTCAAGCAAACCGGGCTGAAGACGGCTGGAATGCCAGAAACCGGTCCTCGGAACCTGGTTTCCGGTCCAGGGAAGACATGGCTTGGCAGTTCGGGCTGGACTGTTCCCATGAGGCACAGGGTCAGACTGATTTGCATATAGCCATGTCTGAACTGGGGTGGCAGAGTGGGCTAAAGAACGGTGATGGATTAAACCCAGATCTTTTGACTGGGTGTGAGTGTTTGATTGATTCAGATGCTCCGTCCATCACCACCCCCCTTTTGTACCGCTTTTGGCTGCCATAAGTGTGGCAGGGAATGCTCAGACGTGAGTCCCTTGCTCACTTTGCCACTGGATTCAAGCAAGCCGGGCTGAAGATGGCTGGAATCCCAGAAACCGGTCCTCGGAAGCTTGTTTCCGGTCCAGGGAAGACATGGCTTGGCAGTTCGGGCTGGACTGTTCCCATGAGGCACAGGGTCAGACTGATTTGCATATAGCCATATCTGAACTGGGGTGGCAGAGTGGGCTAAAGAACGGTGATGGATTAAACCCAGATCTTTTGACTGGGTGTGAGTGTTTGATTGATTCAGATGCTCCGTCCATCACCACCCCCTTTTGTACCGCTTTTGGCTGCCATAAGTGTGGCAGGGAATGCTCAGACGTGAGTCCCTTGCTCACTTTGCCACTGGATTCAAGCAAGCCGGGCTGAAGACGGCTGGAATACCAGAAACCGGTCCTCGGAAGCTTGTTTACGGTCCAGGGAAGGCATGGCTTGGCAATGCAGGCTGGACAGTTCCCATGAGGCACAGGGCCAGACTGATTTGCATATAGCCATGTCTGAACTGGGGTGGCAGAGTGGGCTAAAGAACGGTGATGGATTAAACCCAGATCTTTTGACTGGGTGTGAGTGTTTGATTGATTCAGATGCTCCGTCCAACACCACCCCCTTTTGTACCGCTTTTGGCCGCCATAAGTGTGGCAGGGAATGCTCAGACGTGAGTCCCTTGCTCACTTTGCCATTGGATTCAAGCAAGCCGGGCTGAAGACGGCTGGAATGCCAGAAACCGGTCTTCGGAAGCTTGTTTACGGTCCAGGGAAGGCATGGCTTGGCAATTCAGGCTGGACTGTTCCCATGAGGCACAGGGTCAGACTGATTTGCATATAGCCATGTCTGAACTTGGGTGGCAGAGTGGGCTAAAGAAAGGTGATGGATTAAACCCAGATCTTTTGACTGGGTGTGAGTGTTTGATTGATTCAGATGCTCCGTCCATCACCACCCCCTTTTGTACTGCTTTTGGCCGCCATAAGTGTGGCAGGGAATGCTCAGATGTGAGTCTCTTGCTCCCTTTGCCACTGGATTCAAGTAAGCCAGGCTGAAGACGGCTGGAATGCCAGAAACCGGTCCTCGGAAGCTTGTTTCCGGTCCAGGGAACGCATGGCTTGGCAGTTCGGGCTGGCCTGTTCCCATGAGGCACAGGGTCAGACTGATTTGCATATAGCCATGTCTGAACTGGGGTGGCAGAGTGGGCTAAAGAACGGTGATGGATTAAACTCAGATCTTTTGACTGGGTGTGAGTGTTTGATTGATTAAGATGCTCCGTCCATCACCACCCCCTTTTGTACCGCTTTTGGCCGCCATAAGTGTGGCAGGGAATGCTCAGACGTGAGTCCCTTGCTCACTTTGCCACTGGATTCAAGCAAGCCGGGCTGAAGACTGCTGGAATGCCAGAAACCGGTCCTCGGAAGCTTGGTCCGGGCCAGGGAAGACATGGCTCGGCAGTTCGGGCTGTACTGTTCCCATGAGGCACAGGGTCAGACTGATTTGCATATAGCCATGTCTGAACTGGGGTGGCAGAGTGGGCTAAAGAACGGTGATGGATTAAACCCAGATCTTTTGACTGGTTGTGAGTGTTTGATTGATTCAGATGCTCCTTCCATGACCACCCCCTTTTTGTACCGCTTATGTGACTATAGGGCATGCCTTAGGGTGAATAATATGCATTAAACAGGATAGGTTTAGGGCTGGCAAAAGGTTTATTTTGCCTGGTTGAAAGGGCAGTTTAAAACTGCAATAAAGGCTGCAGCAGCAGGCCTCAGTGATAGCTACTTTAGTGGGTGTTACAATGAGTACTGCAGGGCATTGGTAGAGGTAGTACCACTTTTCTAGGGACTTACAAGTAATTAAATATGCTAATTCAGTGTATGGCAATGTTACCATATTTGAAGGAGAAAGCTTAAGCACTTTAGTAGTGGTTAGCATTGGTAAAGTTTGCACAGTCCTAAAGCCAACAAAAAACAAATTCACCAAAACAGAGAGTATGAAGGCAAAACAGACCACGGATATCAGATCTAATCACTTGCCCTCTTAATGTTCCACTGTGCACCATGTGATCCATTATAGGAATACGGACTGTTTCAGCATACTGCTTTCAAAGCTTTCCAGACAGATGTACTGTTTAAAATGTGAACAACTATTTGTGTTTCTTGATTTCTGCATATAAAGATATCCACATTTGCCCAGTTTCCTGTCACTTGTCCATTCCAAGATTGATGACAGGTAATTTTAATGGCTACACTAAAAGGGACTTTGTAAGTTTCTTCCTTGAATTTAACACCTACCCTGCAGTAACTCCTTAGGAGCTGAAGACTACTGCAAGCACTGGTTTATTTTAAATTATTGCACAGCTTTATTATGACTTGTGAGAAAGTGGCTCTATATATACTGAACTAGAATGAAGTACAGTGTGTATAGAGTCCACTAACCCCAGAGGTATAACAGAGGTTAAAGTCAGAACTGACCTTACTCTCCAAAGTGGTAGCTTGGTTGAGCAGTAAGGCAGTACCAGAGGACAGTGTAAAGCATTTGTTTTACACACTCAGTCAGCAAAAGGTTTCACACACTCAAGGATGGAACTCCAGGCCAATTGTTTTATATCCACAGATATAGGTGTTTTATTTTTAGAGCCAACAGTTATAAAAATATACTTTTCTTAATATGAGTTCTCTCATGTAATTACTTTGCAAAGGAGCAATAAAGTTTGTGCACACAATTAAAACAGTATTGACAGTAAGCAACACAATCCTAAAACACACTATAGCATTGAGCTCAATGGGCTTTCCACATGTAAGTACACTTGATTACTATATAGATTACTTTAGTAGTCCCAGGACTAGATCTTAGATTCTGTCCTGGGGTCTAAGCTGAAACCAGATTAGCAAAAACGTTTTAGTTACTGTAGTGAATTTTCATGAATATAAAGCTGTTTTAAAAGTTCATACTTAAAAACTTTTCAATGGAAATCTGACAATGTTATTCAATGGGAGAAAATTCAGGTTGCAGGTAAAGTACGATTGCGTTACTTTTGTAATCCAGTACTGGTCTCCTAAGGCCAGCACTGGGGTCTTAACTCAAAACAGGTAGGTAATTGCATTTCAGTATTACATATGATTTTTAAAGAATATTTCAAGTTTTCAAAAGTAGACAGAAGAAATTTCATAGAAAAGCAGACAATGGGTTCCTATGGAGAAAATACAGATTACTAGTAACCCCGCTAGGGATTACTTTTGCGGTTCAGTACTGGGCTGAAAGGTACAGTACTGGCTTCTCCCCTGATCACAGGTGAGTACTTCTGAATTCGGACTTTGGCTGATTTTATGTGAATATTTTTAGATTTCAAAACTTCACACTTAGAACATTTTCGAGTCAAAATGAGTCCATGTTATCCAATGGCAGGTAAGTAAATTACCGGTTTGCAGGTGAGTACTTGGTTGGTGAAGTTAAGGTTCTGGGCATAGACTCCGGAGTTCCCCAGGGTCAGGTAAGTACAGTTAGTTCACTCCCAGCGGCACAGGGACGGCCGGGTGCAGAGGTAGGTAGGCACAATAATATCCAATTAGGGAAGGGGGCCTTCGGTTGGTGGCTGCTGTCTAGCAGGCCACGCAGCTGTGGTAGCTGGGCTCCTGGTCACTTGCTCAGGACAAGGGGGGAAGTAGAATAGGACACAGGGGTCACAGCCAGCGGCACTCGGGCGGCTGGGTGCAGGGTGCTTTTTGAGCCATCAGGCGCTCAATGTTATCCAATGGGAAAGGTCAATAAGGAACAAAGGCTGCAGGCTCGGGGACGGAGACTCTCCAGGGGCGACCAGCACTTCGAGAGGTAAGTTGGGATCTTGGAGCACAGGTAGGTACCCCAAAGGGAGGCACAAGAGGCTGTACGGCGCCGGGTGCAGGGGTGTCTTTGGGTGTCGGAAAAGCTTACCCTCAGCTGGTCACGGTTGGGGTGGCCCCTGGTTCTGAGTCTGCAGGCATCGGCTGGTTCGTCGAGGAGGGTCTTTGGGCACTGGACTTCGGGTCCCAGTCGGCGGGGGGATGTCCTCGTGGCTTTGGTTTGGTTGGGCCCGGCCCGGGCTCGGCGGGTGCAGAGTGGGCTGGTCCGTAGCTTCCTGGTTGGCACCAGGTGGCTTGTTGCAGTAGAGTCCCAGTCTTCAAGAGGGTCAAGGCAGGCAGGTCCTCCGGGTGTCCCAAGGTTGCTGTCCGCAGGAGTCGTCGGGATTAAGCAGCAGCAGGTTCCAGGATCGACAGGCCGATAGGGCTGGGGTCATGTCAGTTGTTGTCTTCCTTTTGTTAGCAGCTGCACAGCGGGTCTCCTTCTTCTTGATCTTCTTTCTTCTTTTCGTATCGGGATCTGATGAAGGAAGGTTCAGGGAGCCCCTAAATACTGAATTTAGGGGCGTTACAGGTAGGGCAAGGACAGGGACCAATGGGTCCCTGCCCTGGGGTGAGTACACCCCCTAGCCTGCTCCTCTCCTGTGGGAGGGGAGCAGGAGCCTAGCTGTGATTTGGCCGGGCTCACCATCTTCAAGATGGCCAGAGCCCAGGGTCGTGCTTCACCTCGTCTTCCCCACCTGAGGGGTGGGGTTGGCACAGGCTGGCACACCCCCGTTCCTAACGTAGTTTTTCCCACCAGTCTTCCCGCCAGAGTGGGGGGCAGGACTGGTGGGGGCTGGTTGCTGGGTACAGCAAATGCTCTGGAGAAGCTCACAGAGGCGGCATGCCTTTGAAGCTTCCCCCTGCCCATCCTGGGGAAGGAGACCTAGCACCTAGCCCAGGGTGTGCATTGTTGCAGGCCCAGGAGAGCGGTGGCTCTCCTTCCCAGGGGTCCAGCAACATGTCTGGTGTGTTGCAGCCTCTGCAGCCACTCAGACAGACGTGGATTGTAAGTTAGGTTTTCAGTGGGCATCTCTAAGATGCCCTCTGGTACATTTACATTAAATCTCACACTGGCATCAGTACAGGTTTAGTGTGCTGAGAAGTTTGGTACCAGATTTGTTAGTCTTCAGTGTAGCCATTATGGTACTGTGGAGTTCGTAATGACAACCTCCCAGCACCATATACTCTTAAATGGCATCACTGCACTTACAGTGCCCAGGAATGGCCCTGGGTACTGTAGGGGCACAGGGCTCATGCACCTGGGCCCACACCACTGGCATAGGGCACCCAGCTAGAGGGGTGACTGGTGTATGCCAGGGCAGTGGGTTTGTAGCCATGGCATACAGGGATGTGTGCCATGTCGACTCTTTGTTTCGTTCTGTACCTAGGTACTCACACTGCGAAAGGCAGTGTGTGGGTACCCAGGTACAGGGCCCCTAAGAGTGGCACAATAGGTGCTGCAGCCCTTAGGGGTCTTCTCTGGTCACCATGCCCTGGGTACCTAGGGTACCATTTACTAGGGGCTGATAGGTGGCCAGAGATGCCAATTGGGTTTTGTTTCAACACAGTTTTTAGGGAAGTAAACAGACCCTGGGTACCTGGTTGACAGGAGCCCAGGGCACACTCAGTCAAAGCACATCAGCAATTCAGAAAAAAGTGGGGGCTTACCAAGGCAAGAAAGATGGCACTTTCTCACATGACTTATCAATACTAATACTGAAAGAGTCTTGAGTTATGCAGCCATGAACATGAGAAAACAGAAAACTAAGATGGAGGTTAGGGGTTATATGGTTTGTTCTGGTTTAGCTATCCTTAGTGCGACCTTTTCCTTCAGTGCCATTTGCATTCGTGGAGTGGGTGCATAACAGGGGGTGTACCCACCCCAAGGGAAGGACCCATTGGTAACAACCTTTTACTTACCTGTAACACCCCTGGTTCTATTATTTCCGGCCACCCCTGAACCTTGCCTCCTCAGACAAGCAACAACTAAAAAGAAAAGAAGGGCCGAGCAGCCATGCTGAAGCTAAGAAGAGGAGGACTCCCACTGACTTTGCCCCAGCCTTACCTGCCTGTCCCCACCTCGAACCTGTAGAAGTGAAACTCCGGTGTGTCCTGCAGCCAGCAACCTCAAGAACCCAGAGGACGTGCCCTGCCTTCCAAAGTAAAGACTTTGTAGCTCATGAACACCATACTTGGTCACCCACAAACTCCTCCTCCTGCCAAATCCGCGAGTCTGCACCACTCTGCACCCGTTGTCCACGGGCCGAGTTCGAGTGGCTCAACCCCAAGAGGAAGTCTCCCTGGCAATTCTGACCCGAGATCTGATGATCTCTGACCTGCCTCAAAACTCCCAGCGAAGCCTGCAGCCTCCTTCTGGAGGATGACCGCAACCGGAGCTGGTAAGAGAAACCCGACGCCTAAAGACAACTCGGAACCTCCTTTGCCCTGAGCCTAACACCACAAGCTTTGCTCCCACAACCCAATGGCGTGCTCGTAAGCAGCCACCAACCGGAGGCCCTAATACCCCATTGGATAACATTTGGCCTCAGCACTCTGCACCCAGCCGCCTAGTGCCGCTGAGAGTGTAACAAGTGTGCATCCTTGACCCTGGGGAACTCTTGTCCTTACCCTAGAAACTCAACCCCAAAGACCGAGTACTTACCTGGTAACCGTTAACTTAATTTCTCTTCATAGGAACCTAATGACTGTTTTTCTCTGAAAAACGTTCGAAGTGGGAAGTTGAGAAATAACTGTGCAAAACTGATTTTACTTACCTTTTCTCTAGGAAATGTCCCAGTGTGATATCTAGGCATATCACACTGAGTAGAAAAAGTAACGTAAAGTAATATAAAAGTAGCGAATACGTAATCTATACAGTAATTTCAATACCTTGACTTACCTGAATTTCAAACAACTGCATTTGAACTTGCATTCACTTGTTAACACTGCATAATATTTTGCAAAGCATTTATTTTACTCACCTGTGCCCGGCAGGGCTTGGTTCTAGAAATAAAATAACTTAACGATATTTTTATACAAACAAAATTGGTCTGAGTTCAGTCGTTGAGTGTGTGACATCATTTGCTGATTGAGTGTGTACAGCAAATGTTTAACACTACCCTCTGATACAGCCTTACTGCTCGCCCACACTACCACAAACGAAGAGTAAGGTGTGCAACCAAAACGCACCAGCAAGCCTCTGAAGCAAGCGCACCTCCCAATAATCCCCCACTGTTTGTCAGAATTCAAATTTTGTTACTGATTAGGGTGCACATCCACTACTCCTGCTGTTTCCAGAGAGCGATCACAAGGACCAAAATCGATTCAATCACAACTGTGAAGTGCACCACGACAAATAGGTTCCCAAAGAACTTAGTCCATTCAATCAGTGCAAATCCAAAATCGTTTGTTAATCTTCATATGCTTATGATAAAAACAGCAAATGCGTTTCATCCAACTTCTGTTGGACTTTATCAGGGCGTATTGATTAATCGTTTCCTTCTTCGACTAGTGTCAAGAATATCAGCTCTATGTTATATATAACAGTTGGTTCCTTCTTTCATATGCCTATTCCCTCTTGGATCCAGGGTGGGCTCAATATCTTTTTATTTGGTAATCCCACAATGGTGCCTGATTAAGCTCCCATTGCTGCTGCAGTGGTCGGTGTTTTTTCGTATCAACTGATTTGAACCTGCATTCAACTGTAAAACATTGAAGCTCAGACAAACTTTTGTGTCCCTTATTCTACTGGTCCACATGGGCTTATCAACCATGGTTCACACACTTCTAGAGCTCTCAGTAGTTCCATATCAGAATCTTCACCTCACCTCACACCTTCTTACTCAGAACCATGGAGAAATCAGATAGCCAAACACCAGGGAGCTCAACCTAGCGATTTGGCTCCTGAAGTCATAAAGTTTGAATAACTTAATTTACCACCAGATTGCATGACCATTCTTAAAGAAGCAAGAATGCCTACTACTAGAGCATGCTATGCAGCAGCAGCATGGAAAAGGTTTGTTATATATTGTGATAACCAAACCATTGGTCCATTAGATGCTTCTGTACAACAAATAATTTCTTATCTATTGCATTTATAATGTGCAAGCCTTGTCTACACAGTCACACGTTTACAGCTTGCAGCAGTAGCTACATATCTCAAAAACAGACAACACTTATCTCTATTCAAAGTACCAGTGATTAAAGCTTTTATGGAAGGCTTTAAAAGAGCAATACCACCAAAAGTGCCACCTGCATGGAACCTTAATAATGTCCTAACAAGACTCCTAGGTCCACCTTTTAAACCATTGCAGAATTGTCCACTGCAATTCCTTTCTTGAAGCGTTGCTTTCTTTATTGCTGTCACTTCACTAAGACGTGTTAGTGAGATTCAGGCGCTAACTTAAGCAGAACCATTCTTCAAACTCCATAGAGACAGAGTTGTTATTTGAATGAACCCAAAGTTCCTTCGAAAAGTAGTTTCTGCTTTTCATATTAACCAATCAGTTGAGTTGCCTGTTTTCTTCCCTCAATCTGATTCAGTAGCAGAAAGAGCGCTACATACATTAGATGTCAAAAGAGCATCATTGTATTATATTGATAGAACAAAAGATTTTCGCAAAATATAAATGTTTGTTGCCTTTGCTCCCCATCATAAAGGAAAATCTATCTCTAAATCTGATATTTCTAAGTGGATTGTTAAACTTATCCGAACATGCTATATTAAAGCCAAAAGAGTTTTATCTATACTTCCTAGTGCACATTCTACTCGTAAAATAGGAGCATCTATGGCATTTTTAGATAACATTCCTTCAGCTGACATTTGTAAAGCAGCTCCATGGTGTGCACCACACACATTTACAAACATCATTGTGTGGATGTATTAGCATGTCAACAAGACAATGTAGGACAAGCAGTGGTAAAACACCTTTTCATACAACTTCAACGCCCACTGGTTAGCCACCGCTTTTGGAGAGTACTGCTATACAGTCTAAACAAAGCATGTTTATCTACAGCACACATGCCTCGAACAGCTTGTTACTTACCCTGTAGGTATCTGTTCTTTTCATGTAGATCTGGAGATTCACATGTGCCCTCCCTCCGCCCCAGACACCTATGGTCATTGCAGTTCTTATAATTGCATTATGCATGCATGGACATCTCTGTACTACACTTATTCCGTTTCACCCGCTTGCGGGAAAACAGTCTTAACAATGGAGTAGATGCACTATCACCGAAAGGAGGGGTCACCTTGCCTCGTTACTGGAAAAGACTTCTTCGAAGAAAAAAGGGTTCAAGGTATGCGATGCTCTGGGACGTAAGGAGACCCGGGATACTAATTTTCCACAGCCCAGTGACTACAGATACAGAGGTGTCTTAAGGTGTCTGGTTACTCTTACTGGGAGCAGTTTCATTTGAGGAGCCTGCGTGGAGAGGCTGCAGGCAATGTTGAGGAGTTCACAAGGTGTGAAACCACAATGAGCTCGAACTCTGGAGGACCTTGTTGGCACTGTCGGCCTTCTTCGACTCTGGCATGGAGCGGCCGATGCAGTGGTTGTAGGAAGCTGGGTTTCTGTTGCAGTAACCCCCCTCCCCCCGCACCCCACACACACTTTTTGCTAGACTACTGATGCACTTCAACTTGATGTGCCCTGGGTCCCTGCCAATCAGGTTCCCAGGGCCTGTGGTTTTTCCCCAAAACTGTACCTTGTACCCTCAATTGGCACCTCTCTGGTCACATGTCAGTCCCTTGTAAAAGGTACCATCTGTACCAAGGGCACTGTGGCCAGGGAAGGCGTCTAAGGGCTACAGCACTTATTGTGCCACCCGTGGAGGCTCTGTACCTTTACACACACACACACACATCCTGCCAGTGCAGGCTGCATTTTCTGGTGCAGAACAAAGTGAAGAGTCGACATCGCATACATCCCTGTGTATGTGTGGCGAGTCAGGCGAAATAGCCTGAACAGAACTATGTGCTCAGCCAAAAAATGTGTTCCTAACTTCACAAATTGAATGCCCAACATGTTTGAAATTAATACGCAAAAAATTCCAATGAACAACAATACTCTTAGTGTCTTGATCAATGTTCATTGATGCATGAAACATGAAAAATGAAACAGTTAATTGATTCAATGAAAATAACAATGTCAAGATTGTTAGTGCTTCAATAACAATTATACAACTCAAACAAAATTGCAAATATGCTCGATGAACGTTGCATGTGATGACACCGTGCCCAATAAATTTCGGGACCCCAAGTCCATTCTTCAGGGGGCACTGCAATATAAACATAGAATAATGCATAATATAAATGATTGTTGACACATCGATGAATGGAACAAATCCAGCCACCTCATTCAACATGCCCACACAGATGGAGAAGATGTAAAGTGAACCTGCCACGTGGAGCAAGACAATGGAGAAAGTAAAAAGCACAGTCTAAGTTCATAATGAAAAACCTTGTGCACATAATACCAAGTGTAAATACGCCAAAATGTGCCACCTTAGAGAAAACAAGTGTAACCGAAAAAACAAAATGCTGCCATCAATATGTGCCCAATGTAGGTATGAGTGCATACGGGAGAACAATACTCAATGATTGCTTAAATGTGTTTTGAAAGCAACGTTACGTCAATAGTACCAAAATCCTGCTGTAATGCTATAAGTGAATGTATAAATATGAAACACGGCGAAGCCCCTATGTCAGTTCTACTCACGCATTGCACTTTACTTCACAACGCGCTTTTTCCTCACAGTGTACCTTTACCACTGTCGACATTTAACTCACACATTGTCATTTCAGCAGGAGTTTGTGTGTAATCGGACGCCGGCCAGGTACTTCATCACTTTCGGTGCACAGTTCAGTTCACAATCGGGGCTTCGCCGTGTTTCATATTTACACCTTCACTTATTGTATTACAGCAGGATTATGGTACTATTGACGGAACGTTGCTTTCGACACACATTTAAGCAATCAGTGAGTATTGTTCCCCTGTATGCACTCATATCTACATTGGGCACATATTGATGGTAGCATTGTGTTTTTTCAGTTACACTGGTGTTTTTTCGGTTACACTTGTTTTCTCTAAGGTGGCACAGTTTGGCGTATTTACACTTGGTATTATGTGCACAAGGTTTTTCATTATGATACATAATGATGGATCTGTTTGACTTAGACTGCTTTTTACTTTCTCCATTGTCGTGCTCCATGTGGCAGGTTCACTTTATATCTTCTCTATCTGTGTGGGCATGTTGGATGAGATGGCTGGATTTGTACCATTCATCAATGTGTCAACAATCATTTATATTATGCATTATTCTATGTTTATATTGCAGTGGCCCCTGAAGAATGGACTTAGGGTCCCAAAATGTATTGGGCACGGTGTCATCACATGCAACATTCATCGAGCATATTTGCAATTTTGTTTGAGTTGTATAATTGGTATTGAAGCACTAACAATCTTGACATTGTTATTTTCATTGAATCAATGAACTGTGTTTAATTTTTCATGTTTCATGCATCAATGAACATTGATCAAGACACTATCTAAGAGTATTGTTGTTCATTGGCATTTTTTGCGTATTAATTTCAAACGTGTTGGGCATTCAATTTGTGAAGTTAGTAACACATTTTAGGGCTGTGCACATAGTTCTTTTCAGGCTATTTAGCCTGACTCACCACACATTTTCAAGTTACATCGAGGGACTGGCAGGCCTCCGATACTATGTAGCACGCATCAGTTAGAATACATAGGCTTCACTTTATTCTTCCTGAGAGTGACTCTCCCTTCAGTACATTTTAAGATTTTTGGTGTGCAGTCTTCCACACATCTACACTAGTTACACATCCCTGTGGGCCAAGCCTACAATCCACTACCCTGGCATAGATCAGTCACCCCTCTAGCTGGGTGCACTATACCCGTGGCGAGGGTACAGGTTCATGAGCTCTTACCCCTACAGTGTCTAAGCCAATTCTTAGACCTTGTAAGTGCAGTAATGCCATTAGAAGTATATGGTGCTGGGAGTTTGTCATTATGAACTCCATAGCACCAGAATGGCTGCACTGAAATCAAACTTCTCAGCACATTAAACCTTCACTGATGGCAGTGTGGGATTTAATGAAAAATGCACTGAGAAACGACCAGCCTCTGGTGGGTCACCTTACTGGTACACACCAGTCTGCCATCACGAGACATGTTTCTGGACCCCTGGAGTGGGAACCTGCGCTCCCGAGCCCAGAAACAAAACCTTTCCTGGGAGGAGGTGGTCACACCTCCCCCAGATCAGGAAGAGCCATCTGTGGCAGGGGAGCTTCAAAGGCCTTGCAGTCTTTGTATTGCGACCCCCCAGCCTCTCCTGCTATCAGGAGCAGGCCCCCTTCATGTCTCCCCTCCTTTTCGGCAGGAAGACGGGTGGGAAAAATTGGTCAGCCCAGAAGGTGTGCCCACCGCTGCCAACCCCAGCCCTCATGTGGGGGAGGCGAGGTGAAGCCCACTCTTCAGTGCCTGCCATCTTGCAGATAGCAGGCATTCCCCGATAAGGATCAAGATCAGGGATTGTGCTCCCGCCCCCACGTGGGGTGAGAATACCAAGGGTGTAGTCACCCAAGGTCAGTAGCCCATTGGCTACTGACCCGGATACCCCTAAAATGCCCCCTAAATACAATATATAGGGGCACCCCTGAACCAAGAAAGCACACAAACTACAAGAAGAACAGAAGGACCGAACTGCTGTGCCAAAGCTAAGATGAGGAGGACGCCCACTGACTTGGCACGAGCCTTGCTGACCTTTTCCCACCTCGAACCTGCAGAAGCGAAACTCCAGTGTGTCCTGCAGCCTTAAGAATCCCGAGGACCTGCCCTGCTTTCAAAAGAAAAGACGATCTCCCATAAACACCCAATTTGTTCACAAACAGACTCCAGCTGTAGCAAGATCCGCGAGTCTGCACCTGATGCCCTTGGCCCGAGTTTGAGTGGCCCAACACCACAAGGAGGTCTCCCCAGCGATCCTGACCCGAGATCCGGTGATCCCTGACCTACCTCAAGCCTTCAGGCGACTCCTGCAGCCTCAAACCAGAAGGCCCCCCCAACCGCGACAAGTAGCTGATCAGAAGATCCGACTCTAAAAGACACCCCTGCACCAGATGCCTCATGACCTTGAGTGGTCCAAACAACGTTGTCTAAGCAACCCCCAGCATCCCAACTTACCTCTCCAAGTGCTGGTCACACCCAGAAGACCTTCGTCCCAGAGCCTGCAGTGTGTTTGCAAACATGAGACTCATCACACACATGTTATGGTATGTTATGTTATGTTAATAACTTTTATTTGGCGCACAGCTGCCCCAGCGAAGGGGCGTCCTGGCGCCTGATCACACAGCACAACACAACAGATCAGAACTGAGAAGAAAAAGATCAGTTAAACAGAAGCAAACAGGTGAGTTTTTATGGCGCGTCTGAAAAGAATAAGGCTATCCAGGGCACGGATGTGTACAGGGAGGGAGTTCCATAAATCGGCCGCCACAACACGAAAAGAGCGCCCTCCCATCCTACTCAGTCTGAACCTAGGCTTAATCGCCAGATGGTGAGATTCCGACCTGAGGGACCGTGTGGGGAGGTACGAGGAGATGAGGCCCGCAAGAGCAGGAGGAGAGGAAAGCTTCAGAATCTTAAATGTCAGACAGAGAGCTTTAAATTTGAATCTCTGTCTGACCGGAAGCCAATGGAGGGAGGTCAGGACCGGGGAGACAGAACAACGTCTCGGGAGGCCCACAATGGCGCGTGCAGCAGCGTTTTGGACAATCTGAAGCCTAGATACCTCAGCCTGGTTCACTCCAAGTAACAAAGCACTCCCGTAGTCCAGACGCGACAAGATGGAGGCCTGGACCACCAGTTGCCGCGTGGGGGGGTCGAAGAATTTAAGGACAGGTCGTAGTCCTCGCAATATACCAAAACAGGTAGCTGCTGTCTTCTTTGTATGGCTGGCGAAAGAAAGATGGGAATCCAGCCAGACCCCCAGATTTTTTACTTCGGCCGCTGGAGTGGGGGACACCCCCAATTCGGGAGGCCACCACTGGTCTCCCCAAAGCTCCGCCTGCTTCCCTAAAATCAGGACCTCGGTTTTTTTAGCGTTAAGCTGTAAGCAGTTGCTACGCATCCACTTAGCCACAGCTATAAGTCCTGCCCGGAATCTGGGAGCATTCACCTCAGGGTCCCCGCTGAGTGTCACCGCAAGCTGCGTGTCGTCGGCGTACGATGTCATGGTAAGGCCACATTCCCTGACGACAGCAGCCAGCGGTTTCACATACAGGTTGAACAATGTAGGGCTTAAAGCGGAGCCCTGAGGGACTCCCAGACCCAGAGAATGGAACGAGGACTGGCCTGGTGGTATGGCTACTTTAAAAAACCGGTCCGAAAGGAAGGAGCGGAACCACTCAAGGGCCTTCCCACCAATACCCACCTCCTCCAGACGCCGCAACAAAATGTCATGAGACACCGTGTCGAATGCGGCGCTCAGATCTAACAATAGGAGCGCCGCAGTCTGCCCTACATCCAACACTGACCGCAAATGCTCGGTCATAAAGAGCAAAGCCGTTTCAGTGCTGTGTTGAGAGCGGAACCCATTTTGACTCTCGTCAAGAATGTTATTGCGAGAGAGATGGGTAGACAGGACGGTGTTCACGTGAGCCTCAATGACCTTAGCGGGCCAAGGCAGGAGGGAGATGGGCCGGTAGTTTTCCGGGAGCAAGGGGTCAAGATTGGGTTTCTTCAGGATAGGGCTGACCACAGCTTGCTTCCAGGAGGGAGGAACCACGCCCTCGGTGAGGGAGAGATTAATAAGATCCAGGATGGGCTCACGACACATCGGTGGAAGAAGTGCAAAAAGCTCCGGCTTCAGTGGATCTAGAGGAGAGCCCGATTTAATTTTAAGGCTCAAAGTCTCAAATACCTCAGTAGACATAGCCGGCAGGGAGGACAAAGTTTCCCCAGCCAAAATCTTCACAGGTATCCACCTGTTCCGTTCGTGATGCCTCAGTGGGACTTGAACCTGGTTCTGACTTTCTTGATGTGCGCTCCCTTTGAGCCGCTTCATTCCTGTCCTCTCCGTCTCCTGACTTTGAAGACGGCCTTCCTGGTTGCCATCACCTCTGCCAGGAGAGTGAGTGAGCTCCAGGCTCTTTCTGTCAAACCTCCTTTCATGTCCATTCATCCAGACAAGGTGGTTCTGAGAACTAGACCTTCTTTCCTGCCCAAAGTAGTTTCTGCTTTTCACATCGGGCAGTCCATCACCTTACCCTCCTTCTTCCCGCCTCCGCATCCTTCAAAAGATGAAGAGCGGCTCCATCGTCTGGACCCAAAACGTGCGCTTTCATTTTATATGGATCGCACACACCAGTTCCGGGTGGATGACCAACTGTTTGTTGGCTACGTGGGTGAGAAGAAGGGAAGGGCGGTTCAGAAACGGACCATCTCTCGGTGGGTCGTCCTGTGCATCAAAGCGTGCTACTCTTTGGCTCGGAAGGAGCCTCCTGTTGGGCTGAGAGCCCATTCCACTCGGGCCACGGCGGCTACTACTGCCCTGGGCCGGGGAGTCCCCTTGCAGGACATTTGCCAGGCGGCTACGTGGGCCTCGCTGCACACCTTTGCGAGGCACTACTGCCTGGACAGTCAAGTCCGGAGGGATGGCTTCTTTGGCCGTTCGGTCCTCCAGGACTTTCTGGTGTAGGATTGTATTGGTTCGCAGACCCACCACCGGGGTTGGTATTGCTGGGGTATCTATTCTAAGGTAAGGAATCTAATACTAACCTGTTTCTTTCAGATGAACAAGTTACTTACCTTCGGTAACGATATATCTGTAAGAAACAGTAGTTAGTATTAGATTCCTTACCGCCCCACTCATCCTCCCCGTTCTGCGAACTGATACCTAGGGTTAAGGACATCCCTTTCAGGGCCCTAGTTTCAAATGGCACCAGTGTTGGTTCTCACATGGCTCTGCGTGTTCTGGCGCGGAAAAGCTGTGTACGAAGAACTGACGTCAGCTCGCGGAGGCGGCGTCTATATACTCCAGCGACGTCATCACGGCGCACGACGCCGACGACGGACGCGGAGCCGCAGGGGACGCCTGCAGACGACGCCTACCGACGCGCAGGGGTACTGCTACGCAAAAGTTTCCGGATCCAGACTGACGCCTCGGGATATTCTAAGGTAAGGAATCTAATACTAACTACTGTTTCTTACAGATATATCGTTACCGAAGGTAAGTAACTTGTTCATTAGAAGCACATATATATATATATATATATACGTGATTATCAACGTCTAAGACAGGAGGCGTTACCCTTGTAGCACCCATAACCTAATAAAAATATAAGAATTTATTGACAAGAAATCAAGGTTGTGCACCAGTCTTCAACATTCGCTCTTCGACCTAAGAGAGAGGACACTGAAGAGGTGCAAAAGCAGAAAGGAGAGAAGAACCAGCTGACCTGGTACCAACCCTGCCGGCCTGTCTGCACCCCTCGTCAGAAACTGAAGCAAAGTTGACTCATCATGCAGCTGTTGACTCCAGAACTTTAAGAGGACTGACTTCCCTTGATAAAGACCAAGAACTCCTGAAGATCCCTACATCCTGAAGAAATGCCAAAAGAAAAGTCTTAGTCCTCCGGAACTGTCAAAACCAGACACTGGAAGCCACCACTGCCTCCTTCCCCTTCTGCCCTACTTGAAGCAGGTCACCGGTGTCAACAAGGTCTCCCAGTCCTCCTGAGCTAGAGTCTGTCGTGGTTTCACCCCTCTTAGACTCCCCGATGTCGCCTGCAGCCTCTGTACCCAGCCCTCACGCGACTGCTCCCAGTAAGAAAACCTGATGTCTAAAGACACCTCTGCATCCATGGCCCCGGGACATGGAGAAGAGGACTGTAGGCATCCCTACATCCCGAGCAGCGCAAGACTTGAACCCCCTTTTGGTTCAACCAGACTGGACTTCAAGCCAGAGCCTGCAGCCTCTTTTCACAGTAACCAATCTCTATAGAAATCATTCGGCTCCCAATGCACCTGCACCTGACCGCCTCTTGCCGCTGTTGGTGTACTTCTGGTGCTGCCTTGCACCTTGCCCACCACTCACTTTAACTCCTGGAGATCGGTCCTGTAACTCGCTGTACTGTACCCGTTAGTAGAACTTTTTCTTCCTTCTGTAGAATAACATTGCAGAAGTCAAAAATTGCTGTATCCACTTTTTGAGGGGGAAATTATTTATATTCAAAAACGTACTTCCCTGAACGATTTTCCTCTGATGCTTAAACATATATAAAGATACTTGATATTTTTATAAATTTGTGTGTATCTCCTTTTTTATTCATTTCATTTGTAGAGCGCATGGTTACACCGTCGGTGTGTCCCCGCGCTGAGACAAAGGCTCTGAGGAGATGCGGCTGCCATCCGCATGTCCTACTGCGTAGTACAGACTATCTGACAGTTATCCTTATTCAGTTTGCATGAACAGCCACGTCTTTAGCTGTTTATGAAATCTACTTTCGCAAGGCTCTATTCTTAGATCCATCTGTAAGTTGTTCCACATTTTAGCTGCAAGGTACCTGAATGAGCATGCCCCCATTCTTGCTCTAAATATTCTAGGTAGAGTCACCAGTGCCTTCCCCATAGATCTTAAACTCCGTCCTGGGGTGTATTGGGTTATTAACGGTTGAAGGTACCTTGGGCTTTCTTTACTAAAATACGGTGACAGTGGCACATTGCCTTGAACGCGACTCTTTTCCACTAGCAGACAGTGCAGTGCTGTCAGGGCCTTCTTCATGTTTGCTCTTCTCGGAAGGCCAAGTACCACACGAGCCGCCGCATTCTGCACCCTCTGTAGTTTGGATAGTCCCTTTTTTGTAGCACCAATATATAGTACATTCCAGTAATCTAATTGGGAAGTTATTACTGCATGTACTATGGTTTTCTGGGCATTAGGTGGTAATAGAGCCAGAACTTTGCTCAGGATTTTCATAGCCTGCTAGATTTTACCTGCTACCTTCCGAATCTGACTTTCAAATGTCAACTCAAAATCAAGCCAGATTCCGAGGTTTTTCCCTTCTGCTTTTGGGGTGGGCAGTTGGCCTAATAATTCAGGCCACCACACGGATGACCATATCGGTGGCACCCTGCCTACCACCATTACCTCCGTTTTACTCTAGTTTAGCTTGAGGCAGTGCTTAGACATCCAGTCTGTTACATCTTTTAAACATTTGGAGAACCAGATAGCTGCCTGATCCTTGTTTTGCGATAGCATCACAATTAATTGTGTGTCATCTGCGTGGGAGACAATCAACACCTTATGCTTCTCCACTCGCTCAGCCAGTAGTCCCACATAAATGTTAAATAAGGTGGGCTCAATATTGAACCCTGCGGGACCCCTGGGGCAAGGAAATCCTCTCAGATAGATATGTGTGTTGGCAACTTGGAAGCTCCGTGTGGAAAGAAAAGATGTCATCCAGCTCAGAGCCTTTCGCCTGATGCCACAAGCCTCAAATCTTTGAAGAAGCAGCTTGTGGGAAACCGTATCAAACGCCGCACTGAGATATAGCGGAATCAGTGCGGCCGTTTGTCCTTGGTCTGCATATTTCCTCAGTGTTTCTGTGGCCGTGAGTAGAGCTGACTCTGTGGAGTGGGCCATTCTGAAACCTGATTGAGAGGAATGCAATAAGTAGTTCTGGTTGAAGTGGTCTACCAGTTGTTTATTTGTTACTTTCTCTGCAAATTTAGCCACAAATGGTAGCAGTGAGATAGGGCGTAGATTTTCTAATACTGTTTGCTCCAATGATGGCTTCTTTTTTAAGTGGTTCAACAATGGCCTGTTTTCATTTAGTGGGGACCACACCAATTTGAAAGGAATGTAAGATGAACTCCGAAATATATGGCATAATCAAGTTTGCTCCTCCATTATTATCTTTGGTCGAGCTGGATCTAAAATGGAGCCAGAATTGTATCCCTTTTGCTGTGGCTGTAAGTTCTTCTTGTTCCTGGATCTTGAATTCATCCAGTCTCACCCCAACAAAATTTGTCTAGCTACCCATATCAGACTAGTTCCTTTTCACGCTTCTATTGGGAAAGAGTCATATATTTTTGCCACTTTATCAGCGAAGAATTCTGCCACCTCATTACAGCTCTTTTCAGAGGCAGCTGTTTCACTCCTATTTTCATGTGTTCTGAGGGACTTCAGCATAGCAAACATTTATTTAGGGGAATTACAAGCCTCTTCAATTCTTTTCGTATAAAATTTACATCTGGGTTTCTTAATTAAAGTTGTGTTGTGTGCCATTTATTGATCACTGTGTGTGTTTGCAGGTGTTTTGCACTCCTCTGTGTTATACCTAAGGCTGCTCGACCACACTACCCCCTAACAGAGCGCTTTTGTATTGCGTATCATGCTCCTGCCCTCCCATAAGGAAACCCCTGGTCTCTTTAAATGGTATATCAGATTTTTGATACATCACATAAATAACCAGCTTCTAACACTCCTGCTAATGAAAGCAACAGGTTGGTCATAGCCATCATTGTTGTGGTATAGGATCATTCCTATCCCATGTTCAGAGGCATCAGTCTGCACTATGATCTGCTTTGTATATTCTAGAGCTTTTAGAATGTGTGCTGAGCACATGTTTCCTTCAGAGTGTCAAAAGCCTTTTGACCGCTCACTGCCTAGTTAACGTTCTTTGGCATTTTTTTTCGAGGAGGCCAGTTCTATGAGGGGTGCCACAATAGTCCCAGGCCCCCTCACAAACCTCCCTCAAAACCCAGTTAAGCCAAGTAATGCCCTGACTTGAGCCTGGGTGGTTGGCGCTACCCAGTCCAGAATTGTCTGGATCTTAGGCTGTAAGGGTTGCTCTTGGCATCCCCCTACAAGGTGGCCTAAGTATACAACAGATCCCTGTCTTATTGGGCACTTGCTTACCTTGATAGCGAGGCCTGTACTTCCTAGAACCACAAGGACCTTTGCTAGGTGGATCAGGTGAACCTGCCAGATGGAAAATATAGACCGCAATATCAAGATAAGCTGCACTAAAAGACTGCAGCCCAGCAAGGACTTTGTTCACAAACCTTTTGAAGGTGGCAGTGGCATTCTTTAATCCAGAGGGCATAACAGTGAACTGAAAATGCCAATCTGGGGTTGAGAATGCATATTTTATTTTGCTCCTGGTGTCAGACCAATTTGCTGGTACCCTGGTGTCAGATCAAAAGTACTGAGGAGTTTGGCTGCCCCTAACCTGTCAATTTATTCATATGACCTTGGGATACGTGCGCATCTGTCTTTGTGACAGCATTGAGGCCGCTATAGTCCGCACAAAACCTCAATTCTCTTTCCTTCCTGGGAGTGAAGTTTGGGGACTACGCCCACTGAGCTGGGCCAGGGACTTTCAGAGGGCTCAATTACCTCTAACTCCAGCATCTTGCTGACCTCAGCTCTGATGTTTTCCCTCACTTGGTCAGACTAAATATACAGTTTACTTTTGACAGGCAGACTGTCATAAGTGTCCACAACATGGACACACCAGTTAGTTTGACCAGGGGTAAGGGAAAAGAGCTTAGCATTCTGATTCAGGACATGCCTGCAGTCAGCTTGCTGTTGGGCAGAGAGGGTGTCTGAAAAGATCACTCCATCTTTGCAATTCAGAAGGGCCTTAAAGACCCCCTCTGCAGTCGGAATCTGGTATGTACACTCTTAGCAAGAGAAATTACTTGTATGCTAGCACCAGGATACCAGTTTTGGTGACAGTCAGTGCTTTATAAATGCTATAAATAATCTACTCACCCATTTTTGGGACTGTTGAAAAGAGGTCAGGGAGAGGCTTGCTCTCTTCTTTCTGATCCTTATCATTGACCGTCAGCATGGTCACATCAGTACGGTCATAGGGTTTCAGGCGGCTTACATGGATGACCCTCTTGGGGTTTCTGCAACTACCAAGGTCCACCAGATACGTGACCTCCCCTTGCCTTTCTAGCATAGGGTAGGGTCCACTCCATTTGTCCTGAAGGACCCTAGAAGCCACAGGCTCCTAATCCCACACCCTCTTCCCTGACTGGAACTCCACTATTAATAATGATATCCCTAACGGATGTCTTTCCTCTATCTTTATCAAGGCTCAAGATCTTGCCCTTTTGAAGTCTTTTCTTGCTGACAAAAAGCAATTTGTAGCACTTCAAGAGTTTAATTCCCCCCTTTCTCCTTGCCTCGCTTTTTTCCTCAGGGTTCATCCCTGAGCCCTACCAACATTTATGTGGCTCCCTGACTAAACTGATCAGGTCCTTTGGGTTCTCTGCAATATCATACGCCGACAACACCCAAACGTGGTGTCTGTGACGAGCGACCCAGTAGAAATGACTTTGCGTTTTCATGATTGCACGCATCGGGTCAGGAAATGGATGGCCTCAATTGTTTGAAGCTCAATTCTGGAATAAGCTAAGGTTTTGCAGCGTGAATCTTTCTGAATTCACTATGCTGTGCATTATTCCGCGGTCTTGTGGTTGGGTCCGGAATCGTAGTCTTTTCTTTTTATTGTTTTTTTTTTTAATTTTTTTTTTTTTGTAGCCCAGGTGGGCGTCGGCGTCTCACCTCTTGGGTCTATTTCCGGTGACGTCGGCACGCTTGGTGCAGAAGCTCTCACTCTTGGGCGCCATATTCAGATTCTTTTTTCCACGGTTGGGTCTGGATCGTTCCTGAAAGGGCTCCAGACATTTTTGGAGAAAGAAGAAGAAAAATACGCATTTTTGGACGAAAAGGATATTAAAGGACTACAGGAGACTACATCATCGAAGAGGACGACGAAGGAGAAGATGATCTTCTAGAACTTCGACATCCATCGGAGAATGCCCTCTCAGGGGGGCCCCCGTAACTGCCACCACAAGAACGCGCAGAAGGACCAGCACCCGGTTTGCAACCTTTGCCTACTGGTCGACCATGAGAGCAGGGACTGCAACGCCTGCTCCGTCTTAACGCCGAAGACTTTTCGAGTTAGAGCAAGACAGAGGGTACTCCACGCCAGCATGCAGTGCAAAGGTCAGCCACCGTCCCTTCGGGACCTGGGGCTATCATCTGAAGAATAGGACAACGCCGCCGCCGAAGACAATGGCTACACGGTCGTAGAGACCGATAATACGAAGACTCCTTACAAGGTAGGAGACTCATGGCCCCTAAACACCCGAGAGACTCTGAGTCTCGAAAAAACGAGGGCAAGGCCTCAAAAGCGCAGACGCTGAAAACTTCGGCGCCCGCAGCTACACACAGGCCCAGCGGACCCTCTGAGAAGGAGTCCCCGGCGCGAGAGCTGGTGAACAGCAAAAGACGTCGAAAAACGTCCCCGAAAAGGAGCGTTCGACGCCGAGGGAGAAAGACACGAAGACCTCTTCGGCCCCGGCAAAGGACCCGAAAGCCAGCTCGGCACCAAAACATTCGCCGCCGAAGATCGGCTCAGCGCAGAGCTATCCGCCGAAAAGACCGTCCGAACCATTCGACGCAGAACACGCGGCCGAAATGGAGAAAAAGAAGAGACAGCTCGAGGCCGAGATGGAAAACATCCTGCAGCGAAAGAAAGAATTAGACGCCAGGATGAAAGACTTCACGATCCCGACGAAACCTAAGCCACAGGTAGTCGAGATAACGGAAGAGGTTGACTACGACGTCGAAGGACAGTCGGGGAGCGTCGAGGCATTCGACGAACAAGAAGATGAGGAGGCCTCCTACTACGATTATGAAGGGGACGACGACCGCAGGACGCTCCTTTTGTCTGCAGGAAGCGTGCCGACGTCACCGGAAATACACCAAAAGGTGGGACGTCGACGCCCACCTGGACTACGGAAAAAAAAAAGAAAAAGAGTACGAATCCGGACCCAACCACAAGACCGCGGAATAATGCACAGCATAGTGAATCCAGAAAGATAATCAAGCTGCAAAACTTCACCGACAGGTAAGAAACTATTCGTTCTACTTTTTGGCAGAAACATCTCTCTGTGGTCCCCTTTATTGTGGCTACTGGAACTTGGCACATTTCCGATACCGTCCTCTAAAGTCAAGAACCTAGGAGTGAACTTTCATAGCAAACTTTCATTTGAGGGTCATGTAAACTTTATCACATCCGCTTCATTCTTCACCATTAAACTTCTCAGAAAAATCTTCCTTTCATTCCTAAAAACCTGTAGTGAACAGTGACTACCACTCTTATTCTCTCAAGAATAGATTATTGAGATGCCCTTTTCGTCAATCTTCCGGAAAATAAAATCCAGATCTTACAAAATGCAGCAGCCACACTTCTGCGCGTTTCCAAATGTGAATCAGTATGCTCAGTACTTGGGCATCTCCATTGGATTCCTGTCATAAAATGCATAGATTTTAAAACTCTTTGATTTCCTTTAGGTCACTACATGGTCATGGCCCCAAATTCTTCAGGAAAAGATTTGCTGGTACATTCCCTCCAGAACACTCCGCTCTGCCTCGGCCTTTAATCTGGTGGTACCAGATTTTTAAAAAATCAGTCGGTGGAAGGAGTTTTATAACCAGCACCTCGCGTCTTTGGCACTCTCTTCCTATTGAAATTAAAAAACCTACTGATCTGCTTTCGTTCAGGAAAGCTTTCAAAACCTGGCTGTTTAATCATTAAGTTTCCTCGTATATCTCTCATCAGTTACCTGCATTGAGCTCCACTTACACAACTCGGGGTATTAGAGCGCTTTACAAATCTCCTTTTCATTTCATGTGACCAGTGCAACCTTTTGGTCATACCACAGCTTTTGGAGCTCTTGACTGGACTCAAGGTTTTTGGATTTTGCCATGTACTCCGCCATCCAGGAACAAAGGCCACGTTCATAATCCACAATATCCTTTTTAGGCTGTTTGAGCGGCCTCTCCCAGCCTTCCTTCACAATAGTCAATGGTTTCCTTACAGGCTGACCAAACAGAAGTTCAAAGGGGAAACCCTACATCCTTCTGTGGCACTTCCATGTAGGCAAAAAGCAAGCACGGTAGCAAAACATCCTATTTCCTTCTGATTTTTTCAGTGAGCCTACCAATCATAACATTCATTGCCTTGTTGAATCTCTCAACAAGACCCTTTGTATGGGGGTGATATGGGATAGTGAACTTATAGATCACTCCACAATCTGCCCACATGTGTTTTAGGTAGCCAGACATGAAGTTTGTATATCTATCTGACACTACCTCCTTTGCAAAACCCACTCTGGTCGATACCAATGAAGTTCCTAGCTATTACAGGAACAGTAATAATCCTTAAGGGAATTGCTTTGGAATACCTGGTAGCATGATCCACTACAACCAGCATAAATCTGGTTCATAATGCAGCTGGAGGGTCAACGGGACTGACCAGGTCAATCCCTACCCTTTCAAAGGGAACCTCAACCTCTGGAAGTGGGATTAACGGGGTGGCCACCTGTCTTGCCACTGGCATGACAGGTGGCACAGCTGTTACAAAACTCTTTCACGCTCACGGACATACCTGGCCAGTAGAAATGGGTGACTAACCTACTCCATGTTTTAGCCTCGACATGATGCCCAGCTAGGGGGATGTCATGGGCCAGTATGAGGAGAAACAATCTACAATGCTGAGGCATTTCCACTTTTTTAGCGGCACCAGGTTTGGGGTCTCTGCCCTCAGTGTATAGGAGTCCCTCCTCCCAATAGTGCCTGGGGGAACCACTGACATCTCCCTTTTCCTGATCAGCAGCTTACCTTTTCAGGTTTTCAAGAGTGGGGCAAGTCCTTTGTCCGCGGAACAGATTTTCCCTAGCGGGTCCCCCTGGGCCTAACCGCTCTGCCGTGTAAGGCCTAATCTCCTGGGGCTCAGTTCCCTCTGAGGCTGACTGGTCTTCTTCCTGAGAGGAGGTGACCTGATGTGATATTTGTGGAGAAGCGGGTTTCAAGTCTTCTTACCTATTCTCTTGGAAGGTTGGGCCATTATTGCAGGAACCAACTCTTCTTTTTCACCCTGTGCTTTAGGCTGAGGTCGAAAGAAAGACCCATGCTGCTATGCTGGATATACCTGAATGGGTGTGTGTAAAAACAAGAGATCAATCCCCTGCTTGTTTGTGGCATAACTTTAAAGCTTGTACAATCCATCTTTCAATTGTGTTCTTAGTGACTGGCCTTCCTAGAAAACTGTTTGCAAAAGTTACAAAGAATTGCTTTGTTTTTCTGTATTCTTTTGTCTTTTCAATGTAATACATGACTGTTCTTCTAGCATCAAGAGTATGCAATGCTTTCACGGCCTGTGTTTTGGGATTTTGGAAAAAACTCGGTATTTGTATGGTTTGGAATAAGTGGAATTTTGATACCACCTTTGGCATGAAATGAGGATCGGTTCAAGACGATTCTGTTATGTATTTGGAAGTAGGGTTCCTGAAGTGTTAGTGCCTGCAGTTAACTAACTCTACGTAGCGATGTTATTGCTACTAAAACTACTAGCCACGAGCAAGACCGTCTTGGTATTTGGAACCTCAGCACACCACTGCGCTGCATACTGTAGCAATCCTGAAAAACAATAGAGAATAAGGTCCAGTATACCTAGGCCTTCAGACTCCATGTCCAGCTTTAAAACCTCTAGCTTCACCCTAATGTGCCCGCCGGCCCACAATAGGGAAATAAGAAGACTATTCAAAATGGTGAAAGAGGTCCCCGGAATGCAGCAAAGGGAGTATTGCAGGACAAAGAGGCAGAGGAGGAGCAGAACCACTGCTTAGGACCTCTATTCCCATATTAGAGAGGGGTAGGTGGTTCAAGAAGTGAACAGAGGTGCCCAGACCGGCAATGACCGCTCCCATGTTTAGTGCATAGTTAGTCTTAGCTGTATGGGTGATCTGTATACCTAAATACCTTGGTCATACTCCCACATGAGCTACATCACAGGGAGAGAGACAGCATCCACCCCAACCAGTCCAGTCCTGCTGCTGGCATAGAGAAACCTGCCACCCAGTGCAGATTCATGTGTCCCTCTGCCCGGCATAAACTCACACTGGTCTTCAAGGACCTGATGGGTCACCACACGGCCCAAGCGCATCACCAAGGTCTTAGCCAGTATTTTTATGCCCACTCCCAAGATGGATAAGGGACAGTACGAACCGGGATCCAGCGGGTCCCTGCCCGACTTGGGGAGCATGACGATCTGGTCCTTCTGCATGGAGGGCAGGACGACGCCTGGATTCCCAAAAGGTTTCAAGCAAGCATGGCTACAAAGGGTCAGCGACCGTCTGATACAATTCCACCAGAAGCTGGCCCATAGCCATGCTCTACACAGCTTCCTACAAGTCTTCGAGTCTGAGCGGGTCTCCAAGACCTTTACTCTGCACTTCAGTAAGGCACAGGAGTAGTAAGGTATCTAAAAACCTCCCCATCTCAATTGAGTCAACTTGTGGGCCACTTTTAATAACTGCAGCCAAATGGTCTTGCAGAGGGGTTTCAAAGCCAATCTGGGTGGTAGCCTCCAAGCCGTTGGTAAGTCGGAGCGTCAATGAGTGGGGAGGGCATTCCCACTATAGTAGCCAGGCCAGAAGTCTCCCAGATTTGTCACACTCCCGGTGAAATAGTCACTGGTATTCACCTCTGGTCAGGCAATCCAGTCTGCCCCAATTATCTCCCACATAGCACTGTGCTGGTAGTAAGGTCTCATGACGTGCTTCTGTTGGGGGTCCCAGACTCTGTAGATCAGTCAGTACTTTCTCTGCCTCAGTAAGATCTCTACAGACGTCGCCTCGTACCACCAACTCTAGACAGGCATTCTGCACGTATCACCACCCTGAATGCGTCCCACTCCAGCCCTCTAATAGAGGTGGAAAGCCAATTAGTGTCGAAATACCCAGTTGTCAGATCTTTGAGTTCCTCCCCGAACAGGGTGTCTCTAAAGGGTCTCTGGGCGGAGACGTCACCGGATGATTCTTGGTCAGACTACACCCATTCCCCACTCCAGCAGTACTAAGGCATGTGTGAGAAGTTGGCCTGATGTGCAGTGCTCACTATTCTAGTGATCACTATATATCAGTCCAAACAACCCTTATTGATGGTTGGTTATAAGTCAACCTTATAGACCAGCTATCCTAGTAGCATGGATACGAGCAGTCTAAGGCTAAGACTCTAGAGGGCGTGTTAAGCCAGCTGTTTTACCATCACATTACCCCTTGAACACCCAGTGAAAGGACACCACACAAGTGTTATGAAAATAAACAGTGTATTTATTAGAATCACAACAACCCTGTACTCTTTATGAGGACAGGGTGCTAGGCACACAACAAAACTCTTACGAAAATACTTAAGTTAGCACAGTATATACAAATGCCCGAGGGGCACGAAAAACCATATACTCTAAAAGTGGAATGCGAAATTACTAGCAGGTAAGTACAGTGCTAATAGGCTTTGGAATCGCTAGGACTTGACTAGGGAATCGTTAGATTACTTCTAGGAGGCCCAGGGGACTCGGGTGCAGAGTGTGCACTCTCACACGGGATGCGGGACAAAGTCTATGATAGCTAGTAAAGTTAAAGTTAGTGTTCACGGGCGAACCCGACCTGGTAGGGAGAAAACGACAATGGATCCTGACCCTTGGATAGTGAGGCTATGCTGGGGCACCGAAATGCCGAAGTTACCTAGCCCAGGGGCTGCAGCTGCATAGGTCTCAAAAGACGTCGGGAATCCTCGTAGACGAACCAGGAGCCTGGAAGAAAGATGCTGGCAGGCGACCAGTGAAGAGAGTTCGAGTTGATCCAAGCCTGGATCTTGAAGATGGATGACACCTGAAAGCAGAGGGGACCAAGTTCGTGACTACTAGCCAGTAGTCAGTGGGCACCAGGAGGGCACCGGATGGTAGTCACCTCGACTAGGTGAGTGGGCGACGCTGGGCTCTGCAGATCTCACGGACCAGGAGGCGTTGTCGGCGACCAGGATGGAGAGGCGAGCTGTCCCACGATGGATGAAGCTGTCGGCGTCGAAGAACCCAGGATTGGGCAACAAAGCCTTGGCTAATTCAAGCCCACGCGGTGGACTCAAAATGGCGTCTTGAGTGTACCAGGAGGGTCCCCGGTGCTCCTCTTCTGGAAGGGAGCCAGAGCCAGTCTGGAGCAACCAGACTAGCAGCAGTGATGTCGTCGGGCGTCGTTCAGAAGGCCACAAGCCAGCGGGCTAGTAGCCAAACAACGCGGTGAGCAGCAAAAAGCAGAAGGGCCCCACGCCGATCGTGGAGATGCTGGGGGGCTGCTCTTCGGTGCTGGAGCTGCTCAAGGTTGGGGCTTCTCGGACCCCAAAGCACTCGCCAGGAGAATACTCGGCGGGCTTGCTGTGCAGAAGTCGTGCAGTCTTGGCAATAGTCGGTCCCTTGAGGTCTCGTCGCACTCACGATTCTCAGCTTGGCTGTAGAGGTGAGTAGAGGTCGGAGGTGCCAGGGAAGCCGGGTCTTGTCGAGCTGGGCAGTCGGATTCCGGAGGAAGGACTTACAGCAGACCGCAGTGTTCTTCGGATGGTGCCTGCGGATGCAGGGTGACTACTCCTTAGTCACAAGGGAGAATCTTGAAGAAGATATCTTGAAGTCCTTTCGTAGAAAGTCGTGTCTTGATTCCAAAGATGATCTAATTTGGAAGGGGGCCTGCTCCTACCTTTATCTGGGAAAAGGGGGCTGGCACGCGACTAAGTCCTGCCCTAGGGGTGGGACCAGGAGGGGGGTGGTTACACCCCTCTCCTTTGGCTGGCTTTCCCCAGGCCAGGGGCTGGAGTGCCCCTGGAACTGGTTTCAGCCGGCCTATGCACAGTGAGCACCGGGGTGCCACTTGCAGTCACCTTCCTCTGAAGCCCTGCCTACCTAGGATACACAAAATCCTGTCTGGGACGGTGCTGGCACCGCCCCTGGCAGGAAACCCTTTGTCCTTATCTCCTGCTCTGGGAGGACTCCCAGCAGCAGGAGGGCAGACTTGTGTCTCGGTGGCAGCATCCATTTTGTGGAGCTGAGGCTCTGTTTGACTTTAACCGGGGTTAGAGGTTACATACATGTCGTGTCCCTCTAGAAGGGTGGAATGCTAACCCCGTCGCCAGAATTGGCGAGGGGTTAGTATTCCAATTCGTATGACACCTTACTCGACATGTTTTGATAAAGCGATACCAGAGTTGGCATATAACCGCGAGGATTATAATGCACTTAAGAGTATATGGTATGCGATATCATGGAAACGGCTAAGGGATAGATCCCGAAAGCCGCAGACAGGCTCAGCTCATGCCAGAGCACCATCTCACACGATTCCAAGCACTCTGCCTTCAGGATTGTTAAGGCCTGCCATAGGAGTGACTGATAGGAGATCTGTGTGTCCATTTCAGGGTTAGATATAGGTATACTATATCTAAAGCAAAGGGTGAGTACACCACCTTGCCCCAGCTGTCGTGCAGCCAGTTGTGTCAGTTTAGTTAGTCAGCCCAGGGGTGGCATAATACATGCTTCAGCCCCTGGGAGACTTCTGGGTACACCTCAGCCCTGGGTACAGGGACTTGGAGAGGGCCCAGTGCCAATTCAGTACCTGAGTACAATTTGGATAGAGAGAACAGCTAGGCTGTGGGTCTGATTAGCAGGCCCACAGCCAGGGAAAGTCGTAAACCAGTGCAGCAAAAAGCAAAAATCTGGGTGATCATAGGATTGCAGACCCTACTCTCCTACAGCATGGTTCAATAATAAGTGTCACAGAGTGAGTGTCTGTAGCATGGTTGCCAATATCCTCAGAACAATGCTTGACTGTTGAGACATATACAGTCCTCAAAGCTGATAATCAGGCTAAGGTACATCCCATGGCGATGGTACCCTTAGAATGGGGAGAGGTTACTGGCTAAAAAGAAGGTGGTGGTATCCTCAACTATTCCTGTCCAATGTCTTCTAAACAATAATCTGGAGTCGTCAGCATTGGCTTCTTTGCAAACAGTTTTCTAGGAAGGCCAGTCACTAAGAACACAATTGAAAGATGGATTGTACAAGCTTTAAAGTTATGCCACAAACAAGCAGGGGACTGATCTCTTGTTTTTAAACACACCCATTCAGGTATATCCAGCATAGCAGCATGGGTCTTTCTTTCGACCTCAGTCTAAAGCACAGGGTGAAAAAGAAGAGTTGGTTCCTGCAATAATGGCCCAACATTACTGTGCGGACATTCAAATGGATAAGGAAGCACAAGTAAGACCGTCTTTTCCACATATATTCACAAACCTGCGCTCCTCTTCCACCCAGCCATCACAAGACTAGCAAACCGCTGAAAAGTTTATGCACAGCATGTGAATCCAGAAAAGATTAACGCTTCAAAATGTATAGTTTCTTACCTGTCGGTGTAGTTTTGCAGCTTGATGGCGGAATAATGCACACCATGTAAATCCAAAAAATTCTTCAAGCTGCAATACTACACAGACGGGAAAGAAACTAGAAGTTTTTATTGTTTCCTTTTGGCGTGGGGAGGTGGAGGGCTAAGCAACCCATTTCTTTTGGTCACCCCAACCAGTAGTATTTTTGGTCACCTTTGTTTTGACCCAGTGGTCTGCCTTCTTCCACCAACTCTTGAAGAAAAAAATGGACCTAGGTCTACCAGGTATTGATGTAAGTTCTCCTGAACACAATTACTGAACAAATGCTCTTTCATAATTAAATTACAAAGCCCATCATAATCATGCACATTATGTTTCAACTAGCCACCTAGTGTTTTCACTGAAAAGTCTACAAAATCTACCCAAGTCTGATTCTGGGTTTTACGAGTCAACCTGATCCTGTATGCCTCAATGGTGAGTCCAAAGCCCTCAATCAGTGTGTCCTTCAAGAGGTCATAGGACTCAGCATCAGTGTAGGAAGCTGGCACTTTATTTATGTGATAGATCACTAAGTGATTATAACATATAAAGAGTCCAGTGATTTCCCCCAGAAGTGTACAGGGCTTAATGTTAAACCAAAGTGTTCTTTTTGTGGTAGTGTGGTCGAGGAGCCTAAGCCTAACACAAACGAGTGTTAGACATTTGATATACCGACAGTGACTAATAAACGACACACAACTCGAAAAGGAGATCCATACCAATTTTATAAAAATAAGCTTCTTTCAAGATATATTTTGAGAGCAAGCTGTCCGTTAAAAGGTAAGTACGTTTTTAAATAAATACTTTTTACTTTAAAAAATGGATACTTAATGCAGCAATGTTAACCATGGGGTGGAAAACAAGAATGTAGTTTTGATATCCAGTCTGTGTTTCAGGTCAAAACCAGGCACGGTTCAAATTAGTACCAAGAGTGCACCACCAGTTGCACATGGGCAGCCGGGTGCAGAAGTCAAATTCGGGGTTGGGCACCCAATGTAAACCAGGTAAGTAAATTGTTGTTAGGGTTCAATCTCCTGTAGTTAAAGTAAGCACTGGAAGGGGCCACAAGGCAGAACCAAACTTACGCCCTCATCAGCACAGCGGCGGCCGGGTACAAAGTACCAACACAGCATCGGGTGCTCAATGCAAACCAGTGGGGAGATTGGTTTTGAAAAAAGGCTGCAGGCTCGGGCCAGGAGGCTGAACAAAGAAAACCCACAGCTTCCCAGGTAAGTTCTGATTCCAGGGTACGTAGGGACACCGTTGGTCAAGCTCCCCAAGGCCCAGGGGCTTGGGTGCAGGGGTGTCCTATGGTGGCGGGAACCGCTTACCGGGCATGTCGCGGTCAGGGGTAGTTTTCAGGTTGAGGTTAAAGGCATCGAGGTGGAGTCTGGCAGGGGTCAGCCCACGATAGACTCTGGCTCAGAATTGCTGCAGAACCTTCGGAGGCCTGATGGGCCACTTGGACTTGGACATGGGCTGTGGGCGTCTGGTGCAGAGGTCGGACCAGAGATGGTTTTGCAGTTCCTCAGGGCAGAACTGATTGGTTTTCAAGTTGGTTTCTTATTGAATAGGTCCGCTGTCCACAGAAGTTTCTTGATCTTTAAAGAAGGCAGGCAATCCTCCCAGAGTTTGAAGGTCGCTGGACCTGCAGGACGAATCTACTTTTGTACCAAGTGCGAAAGGCAGCAGACAGGCCGGCAGGGCTGGCGCCAGGTCAATCATTGGTCCTTCTCTCTTGCTGGGGCGGCTCTTCGGCATCCGGGTTTCGTAGGTCATCAGGAATCTGATTTCAGGGTCTGGGGGTGCAACCTAAATACCAAATTTAGGAAGGTGACAGGGCAATGGATTCCTTACTTGGGGTGTCTACACCCTGTGGGAGGGGGCACATAGCAGTAGCCCTGATTGGGTAAGTCCCTCCATCTTCAAGATGGTGGGCACTGAAAAATGTGCTTCTCAGGAAGTTTTCCTGCCAGTTATCTCACCAGAAGTGGGGGCTGCCATCTGCTGGTAGCAGCAGAGGCTGGGGTTACATTACAAAGGCAACAATGCCTTTGAAGCATCCCCCGAGCACTGTGCTCATGTGGGAGGAGGTGCAATACCTCTGCCTAGGGTGGGCTTTGTTTCTGGCCTCAGAGAGCAGGGGATCTCGACTCACTGGTCCATAAACACATCTGGTGGTGACAGGCTGCCTAAAGCCTGTCAGAGACAACAACAGGGTTTGGAGATTTTCATAAGTGCCTTCTGAGCATATGTTTTAATAAATCCAAAACTGGCATCAGTGTGGGTTTATTAAGAGGAGTTGTTTGGTGCCATCAATGAAGCCATCATGGTGCTGGGGAATTTGAGTCCAGCTTATGTACTCTCTATGGCTCCCGAGTCACTTACAATATTAAGAATAGACTTAAATATTGTAGAGGCATATCAGCGCACGCAGATATGCCCACACTTGAGATATAGTGCACCCTGCCTTAGGGCTTGTAAGGCCTGCTAGAGGGGGGTAACTTGGGTATCCCTTAGGCAGTGCAGCGTGCCATGTCAAGTTTTTCGTTTTTGTCTGCACCAAGGCATGTATCCTGCAATTGCAGTTAGCATAGCCTTGATTAGGGGTCCTTACAGGACCCTCTTTCTTCCCATTGCCTTTGGTACCAGGGTACCACTTACTTGGGACTTATAGGGGGACCTGAAGTTGTGCAATCATGGTAGAGTTTTGGGGAAGGAGCTCTGGCTCAGAGGGCGTGGTTGGCAGGTACCCTGAGCACTTTCAGTCGAAACCACATCATGTTCCAGGGTGAAAGTAGGGGGCTAACAATGTCAAATGGGGCACTTTCTCACAATCTCTCGTGCAATGCCAGTATCCTGTCCCAACCCTTTCCTGAAACCAGCTCCCAAAGAAGAGAGCTGTGATACTTTTTATTTATCTGTCTCATTTTGCAGGCCCTCTCAAAGTCTTTAAAACATTTAGTGATATCATCAATCACCCTTTGAGTATTTGGGGACAATCCCTTTGGGTATTTTTGGGTTGAAAAGTTCATCCTTCTCCCGATTTATAAATTTGCTTCCACCAGAGATGGGTCATGGGCCCATCCCAGCTCTTTTCTTTTCTATGGCCAGGAGTTTAGCCTCTAATGCTATCCTCTTGGCCAGTTTCTTAAGGTCTGCATCTTCATTATCTATCTCTTCTGGGACACTACTAGGAGTGCTCCCAGTGGAGTTGCTTTCTATGAGTTAATGTAGGAGTCAATGTCACCCTCATCCACCTTTGTCCTCTTCTTCGTCTTTCACAGTGGGGGAACCTTTACTTGCCAAGGCTTTATTTTCTGCCAGCAACGTCTGGAGGTGGGATTTTATGGGTCTAGGTCCCAGGGCAAGATTCCATGCCTTACAGGGCTCTTTCAGTTGGGCCAACCTAAGGTTCTGATAGGTTGCCAGGTGATCTCCTAGGAAGGCCCTGGTTCAGGACATGGTTTTAACGTAGTTGGCAACTTTTTAAAAATGTAAAAAATATTCTCAAGTACTTTTCTAAGAGCCTAACATATTTAAATATTTTTTAATTTCTATACAGTTGTGCAGAGGGACTTAACCACGGTCGTAACGGCTAGTTTAAACAATTTAGAAAAAATTCAAAATCAACAAAAATATTTTTTTGCGAAAGACAATTTTGGATTCCTTAGTAGTACAGCAGATGTCAAGTCTTGTATGCCACCGCTACCCCCAGTGTATGGGGTTGGCTCTTTGTGAGGTATCAGTAATTTAGTGTAAAGAGTCCCGGAGTTCTCTTATAAATGGACAGGAGCTTGCTCCAGCAATCCCAAGGTGCTCTATTAGGGGTAGTGTGGACGGGCAGCCTTAGGCTTAACCGAGAGGAGTGCAAGACATCTGCAAATACACACAATAATCAATGTATGACACACAAGTGAAGAAGGAGATCCACATCAATTTATAAAAATAACAAGTATCTTTATGGATGTTTAGGCATCAGACAAAAATTGCTCAGGTAAGTACGTTTTTAAATATGAATTCTTTTCTGTTCAAAAAGTGGACACCGTGCAATATTTTAATTCTGCATCGTTATCCTATGGAAGGAAGAACAAGTTTAGCAAATGTGTATAGTAAAGCGGCTTACAAGACCAACCTCCGGGAGTTAAGGTGAGTGATGAGTAAGGTCCAAGCAGTACCAGCAGGACACCACCAGTGGCATGAGGGCGGACGGGTGCAGGGTGCAAAACATTGTTGGAAGCCTAATGTATTTTAATAAAGATCGGTCACTGCGGAAAGAGGCTGCAGGCTCTGGCCAGGAGGTCTGTGGCGCTAAACCAGTAAGTGGACTGTCCTGGTCAAAAGTCCTGCCTAGAGGCATTGCCTGCAAGCATTGGCAGGTCCCCAAGGCTCCTTGAGGCTCCAAGTCCTTCCTCCGAGGGTCAGACTTCTTCTGGGCCTGGGGAATGTCTGATGTGCGTTTTCTAGCCCCTTTGCCTTTTCTCTGGCTCTTAGGATCCTGTGCTATTATTCTAGGCTTCCTTGACCTCCCTGAAATGCACACACCCGTTCAGGAAGATTCATCATGTCTGCAAGTGTGCTCCTCTAAACACCTGCCAAAGCAGAGATTTCTTAGTCATTCCCCAGCAGATACTCCACTGACATGGCAGAAGACACAGCCGCCTTCTTCAGGCCAGTAAACTCTCTCCACTAAGATTCAGCACAGCCATACTGTGGAACTTTACCTCATTGTAAGCACTGAAAGCTTTGTGTATCAGATCTGGGATAATCTGCTCTGGAAAAAACAGTCTATCCACCAAAGATTTGTGTCTTTTCATATTGTAAGTCCTCTAAGTAATACAGCTGCTTCTGAAACGTACTCTGCTGCTAATACAACTAATTCAGTTAAAATATTCTTTTTATAGCCCATGCACCATGAAAAGTGATAGTTCCTGACGGGCCAAGCCTGTGAGTCTAGAAAAGTTTGAATGAATTGCCACTATAGAGAACATATATATTACAGATAAAGTTTGCCAAACATTCTTTGTCTAAACTTTTGATGCAATTGGAATGTCAGCATGTTTTGCACAGAATCAACAGGTTATAGCCACGTATGTTTCATGAATCTTTGTTAAGTACACTTTTTTCTTAATAGGTGCAAGAGATCCTAGAGCTATGGAGACTCGAGGGATGGAATCCAGAGGCCCTGTGCCTGCCTCTAGAGGCCAGATGCCTGTTGGTATGCCGGGTCCTGGCCCAATGAATATGGGTGGCAGTGCTCCCCAAGGATCTAGACCGGTAATTACTTATATTAAAGCCATCCAAAGCCATTACTCATTTGAGCAGACACCAAATGCACAATTCATGACCTCACTGTATTAATACTATTTCCAACAGCCAACACCATTAAACAACAGCACATATCTAAATAAAGTACTCCTGCTGTATCCATAGAAATGTCCTCAATAATTTCAATGTTAGAGCGATATGTAATGTCATCAGTGTTATTATCTGTTATTTGTAATGTTACGTACAGCTCTTGTAGAGAGCTTCATCATTTATTTTAGTTTCGGAATCTCATAACCCACTGCTATACCATAGCAACAGTTGATAATAAAACTTGCACTGCTTGTCACGTTTGACTGAAAGCAGAAAGCACAGCTGCAGAAGGGGGGAAGGAAGGCATGGAAGGTGATGATGGTTGGTCAAGGCTGGCAGGTACATGTGTTTTTAAAAAAAAAGTTTTAGACGGATTCAAAACATAGTGTGAGAAGCTGGGTTTCTGTTGCAGTAACCCCCCACACACACACTTGTTGCCAGACTACTGATGCACTTTTGACTTGACGTGCCCAGGTCCCTGCCAATCAAGTTCCCGGGGCCTGTGCTCTTTCCCCAAAACTAACCCAAACCCAAGTGGCATCTCTGGTCACAGGTCAACCCCTGGTAAATAGTGCCACAGGTCCCCAGGGCACTGTGACCAGGGAAGACCTCTAAGGGCTGCAGCAATTTTTGTGTCACCCTTAGAGGCCCTGTACCTTTACACACACTGCCTTTGCAAGATGGATGTCTTGGTGCAGAACAAAGTGAAGAGTCGACATGGCACATATTCCTACAACCCACTGTCCTGGCATAGATATGTCACCCCCCTAGCTGGGTGCCCTATACCAGTGATGAGGGTACAGGTGCATGAGCCCTCTACCCCTACTGTGTCGAAGGCCATTCTTAGACATTGTAGGTGCAGGGCTGCCATTAAGAGTATATGGTGCTGGGAGTTTTTCATTACGAACTCCACAGCACCATAGTGGCTACTCTGAAATCTGAGAAGTTTGTTATCAAACTTCTCAGCACATTAAACCCACACTGATGCCAGTGTGGGATTTTATGAAAAATGCACATATAGGGCACCTTAGAGATGCCCCCGACCTACCACTAGTGTCCACCACCAGACATGTTTCTGGACTCCTGGGTTGATAGCCTGCTGCTCTTGGGGGCCTGAAGCAATGTACATCCTGGGACAAGGTGCCAAGCCTCCTCCCCCAGGATGGCATGGTCCACAAAGGGGAAGTTTCAAAGGCTTGCCGACTTTGTGAGCTTCCTCAGGCCACTTGTTGCTTTCAGCAACTGATCCCCACCCGTTCTGACCTCATTTTGGGCGGGAGAACCGGCGGGAAAAACAAGTGAGGAAGAGAGGTGTGCCCACCTCTGCCAACTCCACCCCTCAGGTGGGGGAGGCGAGGTGAAGCACAGCCAGGGAAAGGCGTCTGCCCCACTGGAGGGTGGCATAATAGGGGGTGTACCCACCCCAGGGAAGGGACCCATTGGTACCAACCTTTTTACCTACCTGTAACGTCCCTAAATCTAGTATTTAGGGGCACCCCTGAACATTGCTTCCTCAGACCAGAAGAAACAACAAGAAATGAAGAAGAACCAACAGCCATGCCGAAGCTAACAAGAGGACGACCGCACTGATTTGGCCCCAGCCCTACTGGCCTGTCTCCACCTCGAACCTGCTCCTATGAAATCCTGGTGTGTCGTGCAGCCAGCAGCCTCAAAAACCCTGGAGTACCTGCCTGTCTTCAACCACAAAGACTGTGTCTCCCGTGAACACCGGATTTTTTCATCTCCAACCTCTGGCTCCGTCCGGACTCAGCAAATCCGCACCACTCTGCATACGCCGTCCACAGCTAGAGTGGGCAAACACCACGAGGATGTCTCCCCAGCAATCCTGAACCAAGATCCCGTGACCCGCTGCCTCAAACCTCCAGCAGCCTAAATACGGAAGGTCCCCCCAACCGCGACCAGGAGCCGGTAAGAAGATCCAACCCTAAAAGGCACCCCTGCACCCGACAGCCCACGGCCTTGGGCGGCCAAACTGACGGTGCCTAACCAATCCCCAAGATCCCAACTTAACTCTCCAAGTAGTGATTGCACCCAGAAGACCTTCGTCCCCAAGCTTGCTGTGCTTTTGCAAATCGGATGTTCCCCTTTGCAAACAACAGGGCGCCAGACGTCGAAACAGCACCCTGCACCCGGCCGCCCTATTGCTGCTGAGGGTGCACCTCTGGTGCTACTTTGTTTCCCCATTTGCCCCGAGCTAAAGTCTTGGAGTTTTTCTCCCACAACCAAGTGGCCTGCCGTCAGCAGCCACCAACCAGATGCCCCCTATATCCCATTGAATAACATTGTGCCTCAGCACTCTGCACCTGGCCGCCCTAGTGCAGCTGAGGGTGTACCAAGAGTGCATCCTTGACCCTGGGGGACCCCTGAGTCTACCCCCAGGACCTCAACTCCCACTACTGAATACTTAACCTAATACCGATAACACTATTTTCTCAATAGGATAACATTGACTGTTTTTCTTGGAAACGTTTCCAAGTGTGGGGTTTAAAAACCTAAAGGAATTCTTTAAAATGGTACTATTTAACAAAAACCCTTTTACTTAACTGTTTACAGGAATTGTCCCAGTGTAGTATCCAGGTATACTACACTAAGTAAGAAAAGTAATCTAAAAAGTAACTTCCCTGTAATTTTACTTAATACCCTATACAAAGTATATGTACTGTATTTACAAAGCTTTGCCTTTCTCAAACAATACTGTAAGTCAAAACAAAGTACATTTACAATTGCAATCCAAACTGTTTTACCATCTGTACATTTACTGCAAAGTACTCATCACTTACCTGTGCCAGGCTTGCTTGGTTCTAGGGAATAAAATAGCTAAAAGAATATTTGTGTACAAAAACAATTGGTCTGAAGTTCAGACTTTGAGTGTGTGAATTCATTTGCTGACTGAGTGTGTACAACAAATGCTTAACACTGTCCTCTGATAAAGCCTTACTGCTCGACCACACTACCACAAATAGAGAGTGAGGTGCTATCTAACTTAACCTCTGCCTACCTTTGGGGTTCCACTGGACTCTGTGCACTCTATACCTTACATTGGTATAGTATATACTTAGCCATCTTCCTACACATAGGCCATGTTATGTATGGCTCCTTATTACTCTTCTGGCACTGTTTAGCAGTTAAAAGCAGGGGTAGATGATATTTGGGGAACATACATAACAGATCATTATAGACGGGTGAAAGTGAATTACTTGGGTGTTTTTCTTCTCTGGGTCATGTGTGACATTGTAGACAACTCAAGCTTCACTATCACTTGTCTATTTGATATCACTCCAAATCCGTTGGTTAAAATCACCGTAATTCCTGGTTACCCTTCTTTAAGAATATATGTATCTGTCACATCATGTATGAGGTTGTGAGCAGTGCATTTTATGGGTGAGTTATAGTTCTTGATGTCAAGGTGCAAGTTATCATCAAATACTTCATGCAGTTACAAAGACCATAAAAGTACACATATCAACACTAACAAACAAGTGAGTAAAATATGGTAAAACATTCTATTGATCAAATTAATAAAAGCAATAATCAAAATAACATGAATTTCCATATCACATTTATTTAAAATCAAGGAAATGTAAAATCACATAAAATTTTCCAACAAGATAAAAATAGTATTAAAAATAAAAAGACCGAGACTTAATAGGGCACAGGCACCATAGTAGCATTGATGATAGCTGCAAAGTAATAAAGCCATGAACAGCCCTGAGTCAAGTGTGGTTCTCTTAATCTTGACATAACATAGCACTTGTAAGATAAGAAGCTTTGGCTTGATACAATCTAATTGTACAAATGGCTATTAGCAGCTGATTCCCAGATTTAAGGTGCCATTTTGCAGGAACTACTAGTAAGCTAACAGAACTCGGGGAAAGAAGGTGAGAAATAGCCCCTCACAAGCCAAAATTACTATATACTTAACAACTGCACAGCACAAACATGTTCTTTTGTCTCCGCACATAGTAGCGTAAGCTCTTTTAAGCACTTCCTACACCCAAACTGTCTACTGACTGAAAGAATCCAGGGCAAAAGAAAAAAAGATATATGATAAACTTTCTTCTGCTTGTAAACCTACTGGGCAGATAGTACTCAAGTCTGCTTTAGATTTCCATTTTGTGCAAAAATACTGGTGTGGTAAAGTACCATGCCAAAACTTGTCATACAAATGTCTGGCAGGTGGGGTACGAATAAAGTCAAGGAAAGATTCTAACTCATTATGTAATTTAATGCTGAGGTATTCTCTGGTGTGGGATCCTTGATTCTTGTTGCTCACTTCAAGGCCCCATCTGTTAGCCTAGAAGGTGTACTTGACAGTGTCCCTAGAAAGATGTAATATACACCCGTTGTCGATCCAGTGGAACCCTGGATCGACTAAGGCCCAGTTGAGACGGTATCCTTAAGGTACAATACCCACTTGATTTTTTTTAACTCTTATTTAATGCCACTGTACGAAGTTGGCTCTTTATATAGTGGACCAAAACAAGGTACGCTGTAAAGAGTCCAGGCAAACCCCAATTGTTCTCTTTTGTGGTTGTGTGGGCGAGCAGTTAGGCGTATCAGAGGGTAGTGCTAAGCATGAATTACATACACAAAGATAGTGAGTTCACACTCAATAAAGAAATCCGACACAAATTTATAAAAAATAACACACGTTTATATAAAGTTAGATACCAAGATCATCGGAATCAGGCAAGTACTTTTCTAGTTATGAATTTTAGCAGTTTTCGAAAATGTACACAGTAAATTTTCTGCATTGCATTGCTAATGTTATCCTGTATGTCAGGTCCAAGGCTGCACCAACCGGTCACCTCGGGGTGCTCTGGGGCTTCCGGGTGCAGAGGTGTTATGCCGTCGTATGTCCTTTTCATTTCAATTGGAGAACGGTTGGGCCAGAAGGAGGCAGTAAGCAGGGACTGGGGTAACAGTGCGGGGAAACCTAGAGGTGGGCGCGACCCTTGAGGTCCTTGGGCACGCATGGGGGCACCTTTGGTCCACTTCTCCTCAGGTTGTGGGGCTTGGGTGCAGTGGTGTCGTTTGCAGTCTGATTCGGTGCAGGAGTTTCTTACGGTTGGAGGGGGCCTGCAGAAAGAGACTGCAGGCAGTGACTGGAAGCCCAGTCAAGGCTCTTGTGAACCTGGGAGCACTGCTGGCACAGTCACCTCCCTTGTACGTGGGCGCATGGGTGCGTAGGTGCTTTGAGGCATCAGGTGGTGGCGGCATCAGATTCACTGTGTCTTGGTTTCTGATGCAGAGGAGCAAACAGGACAGCTGGACCACTTGCGACGTGAGTCTCACTGTCCGTGATGACCCTCGACGTGCAGGTCGATCTTCCTCTGCCTTGGTGTCCGATGTGGGCACAACAAGCCATGGCTGCTGCAAAGGTTCAAGCACCCCAGAGATTGGCAATATGCGGCTCTGGTTGGTCCTGGCATCCTCACACTTTGAGGGATGATGGATTTGACAATTCGCAAAGCACTGGCAGGCCTACAAGTCTGCACAGCAGCAGGATGAATCAATTGCTCCATGAGTGTCGGGTGCAGCAGACTGGCTTGGCACAAAGTCAGCCATACTCCTCGGTTCTCGGGTCAACAGTCTTTTTCCATTCCTCCTTCTGTGTCCAGCGGAAATCTGAAGATCTGGTATTGGGGCCCCTTAAACACTCAATTTAGGGGCATTAAGGGCAGTCTGGTGTAATAGTCAATGGGCTACTTGCCCCTGGGGTCACTACGCCCTCTAGATGACCACTTCTTGTGGGAAGTGGGCATAACTCTGTCCCAGGATCCCTAAGTTTGCCAATACAAAGACTGTGATCTCTGAAAAGTTGTGTCCACCACAGATTAGGCCACCTTAGGGGGTTGTACTAATCTGTAGACGGGCACATCTGTCTGACTAGCTAATATTCCCACCTGTCCAGGTGCCCAAGGGCTCTAGATTAAGGGGATTGGCTTCCTCTCCTGTGAGGTGAGCCAGACTCTCATTTCAAAGGTGGTAGCTTCTTTGAAGCTCCCCTGCCTTGGAATGCTAATCAGCATGCCAGCCGGTGGGAGGGGGTGTTATCACCCTCTTCCTGTGCAGGTGTTGTTTCTGACCTCCTGAGAATAAAGGCTCTCACCCTTCGGGGGTCAGACGTCTATGGTGATAGGCTGGCCGAAACCAGTTTGCCAACACACCAGGGTCTGGTAGGTTTTCACGTGGCACCTCTAAGGTGCCTTCTGTGTGCATGTATTATTAGATCCAACACTGGCATCAGTGTATGTTCATTAATACGAGATGTTTGATACAAAACATCCCTATTTTCAGTGAAGCCATCATGTAACATGGGAACTCGTTTTCACCCAGTGTCCAGCACATGCTTTTAAAATGGCTTCCCTGATCACTTGCAATATCTAGTAATACAACTAGATATCACAGGGGCATATCTAACTGCAACAAGAGTCCAGTTACCAGATCCACTATTTCCCAGAAATTATTGTAATACTCTTCCAGGGCTGCAGTAATCCACGTTAGTAAAGTGAGGATCTTAGTTGGGCCTTGTGGGTAATGGGTTTAATACCCATGTCCCCTGTAGAGGTATTGGATGTGCACTTTTCGGGAGGCTCAACTGTGATCTTAAAAAGTTGTTTTTAGTTACACTCAACAAGACCAATCCTGAGGACCCCCACAACTCAGCCTCATACAGTGCACTACCCTCTGCCTTCGTGCTATCGACTTTTAAAGCTGGTGAAATGCACCTTACTTTGTAGGCGAGTTAGGTTCAGGCCACATTTCTTGACTTGAGGGGTCCATACCATGTTCCTGGTTAGCGTAATTCCAAAATAGCCATACACAGTGTTCGAGGCATGTGGGCTGCTGAATTTATATCTATGCATAGATCGCCGCCTAGTGTTGGGTCTGGATGATTGCACATTGTTGTCCTGGAAGAGTCTTCGAAGTATCACGAGATAGGTGGCTCCTCCCTGGACTACAGTACGCATGGGCATCCCCTCCATGCTCAGATTGTTTTTTTCCGCCATTGGGTTCGGATGTACTTCTTAACTCACGTTCGGAATTTGTAATAGTTACTCTTTTTCGAGGCCAAAAGGCCTTAGGGGCGTCGGTATTGTCTTTCGTTCCGTGCCTTTCAGCTTTCCTGTTCTTTGAACTCAACTACGGAAGACTTTTAGCCTTCGACGCCAAAGGCCCGTCGACGATGGAACGGAGCCCGTTCAAGCGCTGCCCCGTCTGTAACTCTAAATATCCCCACATCGACGTGCACCCGGTGTGCAACAAATGTCTCTCACCGGATCACGACGAGGCCAGCTGCATGGCCTGTTCGAAGTTTAGGTCGAAGAAAACTCTCCGTCTTCGACGCGCTGCATGACAGTCGGCGCGTGAATCGACACCAGACCCTGAAAACATCTTCGGTGGTGACGACAACGAAAATGTGCAAGACGACGAACCGGAACATTCGGACCCCGCGTCGGAACCAGACTCCACCTATAACGAGGATGAGGAACAACTCTACGTCCATGATGAAGACATCGTCGAGGTAGGAGACGACGCACAACCTCTTGGAGCCGTCGACGACGACTCAAGCGAGGAGCTAGGCCCAACCGCAGTAGCGGGGCCCCATACAGACTCTTCCACGGCTCAGGTCGAGGCATCGCCGGAAGGCCTTAGCCAAGATCTTCGACACCGTTCTCTAGTCCCGCTTCCAGGCCCGACTAAGAACATTTCCAATGAGCCATCGGTCGATCGACCACTCTTAGTGGAGAATTCGAAACCGAAAGCAAAAGACCCAAAATCGAAACTGTTGGAAACAACCTTCGGCTCGAATACTTCGGAGCCGTCCAAGTCAAAAAGGGTGCTCGACCCCTCGGAGTCGACAGGGGGCGTCGACCCGAAGATCGGAGCGACAAAGACTGTGTCTGCTGTTAAACACATCACGCTCACGTCGACGTCGAGGTCCGGCTCCAAAGATGGCGACTCTTCTAAAGGACTCGAGGCCCAAAAGGCCGTTGATCCCAAGGTCCAGAAGCCGCAACTGGTCAAGGCCTTCGAGCCGAAAACCACCATCGGCTCAAAGGAACAAACCTCCGCCACCAGCACAAGCGTCCCTGCTCCGCAGCAACGCGTCGAGTCGACGAAAATGCACAAGCAAGCGGACCAGTCGGAGTCGGTCGGATCGAAGTCGAGGCCTTCAAAGCAGGTCAGTCCGTCACCAGTGCCTTTGGCGCCTATCAAATACGGACTCCCCCCGACGGCTAGACCTAAGGCTGTGCAACTCAAAAAAGCTACCGACTCATCCAAAACCACGTCAGTAGCTGCACCCGACCAGCCTCGGACCGAAGACGTTCAGTTCCAGCCACCAAGCTACAACGAACAGTCAAAATTATACATCGACTCCGAATCAGGCAGGCTCACCGTTTACAAAGGAAAAATCAGACCTGAAACACCTATGGACCCTTACAAGATACCACTAAAGAAAAAGAGAGACTCCACTACCTCTCCAATTCTTTTTGAGCCTATACACACATATGGGCAAGGCTATTCCTACTCACCCACAACAGTCACTGAGGATGTGGAGGAAGGGGACAATGAAGAGCAGTTTAACTACCCCATGGACACAAATCAAGATGAGTCCCAGCCATGGGCTGATACTGTTGACCCTGATGAACCTCACACCACCCCTGACACTCAGTCATATGCGGTCAAAACTTCCCCTGCTGAAGACACTGCTGCGTTCAACGCGCTCATTGAAAGGGCGGCACATAACCATGACGTGGATATGCACGCTGACCCCGTGGAGGAGGACTTCCTTTTTGATACATTCTCCACATCAGAAAGATCTGTAAAAACTCTACCTATGCTCAAAGGTGTGCTCAAACATGCAAGTGACATTTTTAAAGAGCCCACTAAAGCAAGGGTGGTAAACCAAAGAATTGAACGGAAGTACCGGCCTGCGCCCGAGGACCCTACCTACATCAAGGGTCAACTCCCCTTGGACTCTTTGGTGGTGGCTAATGCTTGCAAGAGAGCGAACTCGCAAACAACGGGTGATGCTCCTCCTCCGGACAAAGAATCCAAGATCTTCGAAGCCTCTGGGAAACGTGTGGCTGCTCAAGCTGCTAATATTTGGAGGATCTCCAATACCCAAGCCCTGTTAGCAAGATATGACAGGGCACACTACGACACTTTAGAGCATCTCCTACAACACCTGCCAGATACTTATAAGGAGGGAGCAGAAATGCTTATACAGGAGGGAAAGTTAATCTCCATTAAGTGCGCGTTAGATGCAGCCGACACAGCAGCTAAGGCCATAAACACTAGCGTTATGCTAAGGAGACATGCCTGGCTCTGCATCTCTGGATTTAAGTCAGAAATCCAGACTAACCTGCTCAATCAGCCAGTAAACCCTGACTTCCTCTTTGGTCCAGAAGTAGACACCACTCTTGAGAAAATTAAAAAGGACACTGAAACTGCGAAATCCATGGGGGCTCTGCAGTCTCAGCAGTTCAGGGGCGGTTCCTTTAGTCGCTCCGGTAACAGGGGAGCCTCGAGAGGACAAGCGTCACAACAAGCCCAGTACAGCAAGGGAGGCACGCAAACCACCTATAACAAGAACAATAGGGGTGGATACCGTGGAAACCGCACCAAGGGCAGGGGACGTGGAAATAATAATGCCAGATCCTCCGCCACTAACAAGCAGTGACGTCTTGTCACTGCCCCCCGCCCATATAACACCGGTCGGGTGGAGACTCCAGCAGTTCCTGCCAGTCTGGGAAAGCATAACCACGGACAGGTGGGTGAGACAACTTATACAACACGGCTATTGTCTAGAACTAACCTCCACTCCACCCAACATACCCCCAAGGCACCGTCCTATGTCCGCAGAGCACATGCACTTATTGCAGCAAGAAGTCATCTCCATGCTGCAAAAAGGGGCCATAGAGCTCGTGCCTGTAGAACAACAAGGAACAGGGGTGTACTCTCTGTACTTTTTAATCCCAAAAAAGGACGGATCCCTCAGACCCATTCTGGACCTCAGGCCCCTAAACCACTATATCCTATCAGAACACTTTCACATGCTCACGTTACAGCAAGTTTTGCCGTTGCTCAGGCAAGGAGATTTCCTAGCAACCCTAGATCTAAAGGATGCCTATTTCCACATTCCCATTCACCCCAGTCACAGGAAATATCTCAGGTTCACCGTATCTGGACGACTGGCTAGTACAAGCAAAGTCGGCCCAGCAGTGTGCCGACCACATGTCCCGCACAATTCACCTCCTACACAGTCTGGGATTTTCGCTCAATTACCAAAAGTCCCATCTGCAGCCCGCACACGTACAGCAGTACCTAGGCGCAGAAATAAACACGCTCGCTGCCACGGCGCACCCCAACTTAGTGAGAGTCAACAGAATGCAGGTGCTGATTCAGAGATTCAGGACACAACACTCACTCTCAGCGCAGGTGTTCATGCAGCTAATAGGCATGATGGCCTCTTGCATCTTTATAGTCCATCACGCGAGGCTACACATGCGTCCGCTCCAGGAATGCTTAGCGCGCCAGTGGAACCAGGCTCAAGGACAACTAAAAGACCTAGTGTTGGTGACCGGTCGTGCATACAACTCTCTGCATTGGTGGAACACACAAAACCTTCGCAAGGGACGACCGTTCCAAGAGCCTGTACCACAAATAGTACTGACGACGGACGCATCTCTCCAGGGCTGGGGAGCGCATGTCCTCCATTACACAGTGCAGGGACTTTGGACACCGCCACAGCAAAAGATGCACATCAACCTGCTGAAACTGATGGCGATCTTCATGGCGATGAAGGCATTCAAGTTGCATCTCTGCAACAATGTCGTGTTGATCCGGACGGACAACATGACTGCGATGTATTACATCCAGAAGCAAGGGGGGACACACTCTCCACTATTGTCACACCTAGCACAATGCATGTGGAAGTGGGCCATTCAGAGGAACATGTTCCTCATGGCGGAACACCTCCCAGGAAAGGACAACCAGATGGCGGACTTGCTCAGCAGACACAGCCATCAGATGCACGAGTGGGAGATGCACCCCTCGGTGCTCCAGCCATACTTCCAACGGTGGGGTCATCCAGAGATAGACCTCTTCGCCACACACGAAAACGCTAAATGCCGCACTTACGCCGCCAGGTTCCCACACCCGCAGTCTCAGGGCAATGCGATATGGATGAACTGGTCGAATAGATTTGCGTACGCCTTTCCTCTAACTCCACTCATACCGCTAGTGGCACGCAAACTGAGGCAACACTCCATGACGCTCATCCTGGTTGCTTCAACGTGGGCAAGGCAAGCGTGGTACACCACGTTCCTCGAACTCTCCGTGGTTCCCCACGAGCGTCTCAGACACACTCAATCTCCTCACTCAGAGCCATGGAGACATTCAGCACCCGGATCCGCAGCAGTTGAGCCTTGCAATATGGCTCCTGAAGTCCTAGAGTTTGGCTACTTAAACCTGCCCCCTGACTGCATGGACATCATAAAGGAGGCTAGGCGCCCTACCACAAGTTCCTGCTACGCGGCCAAATGGAAGCATTTTATCTATTGCTCCAATAATAACATAAATCCGCTTGATGCTTCCACGCAAAACATCATAAGTTACTTGCTGCACCTATACAAGTGTAATCTAGCGTATAGTTCCATCAGGATACATTTAGCAGGGCCAGGGACAGACTAATTTGCAAGTAGCCAGGTTCTGAACTGGGATGGTGCAGTGAGCTAAAAAACGGTGATGGATCAAGCCCTGATCTGTTGACTGGGTAGGAGTGTTCTGATTAACTCAGATACTCTGTCCATCACCACCCCCTTTTCTGAATCGTTTTGGCCACTACAGGTGTGGCAGGGTATGCTCAGACATGAGTCCCTTGCTCACTGCACCATCAGGATTCAAGCAAGCCGGGCTGAAGACGGCTGTAATGCCAGAAACCGGTCCCCGGAAGCTTGTTTCCTTTCCAGTAAAGAATTGGCTTGGTAGTTTGGTCTGCCCTGTTCCCATGATGCACTGGGCCAGGGACAGACTAATTTGCAAGTAGCCAGGTTCTGAACTGGGATGGTGCAGTGAGCTAAAAAACGGTGATGGATCAAGCCCTGATCTGTTGACTGGGTAGGAGTGTTCTGATTAACTCAGATACTCTGTCCATCACCACCCCCTTTTCTGAAACATTTAGCAGCAATGGCAGCTTATCTTCAAAATAGACAGCACCTATCCCTTTTCGGAGTGCCAGCCATTAAAGCTTTTATGGAGGGACTGAAAAGGGTCATTCCTCCAAGACACCCGCCTTCGCCTGTCTGGAACCTCAACATAGTCCTCACCAGGCTCATGGGCCCACCATTTGAGCCTCTTCACTCTTGTGAGATACAATTTCTTACATGGAAAGTGGCTTTTCTGGTGGCAATTACGTCGCTAAGACGAGTTAGCGAGCTGCAAGCCCTCACTATTCAGGAACCTTTCATTCAGATACATGCTAATAGGGTTGTGCTGCACACCAACCCTAAATTCATGCCCAAGGTAGTGTCACAGTTCCACATCAACCAAACTATTGAACTACCTGTATTCTTCCCAAATCCTGATTCAGTGGCAGACAGAGCACTGCACACACTAGATGTCAAAAGGGCTCTCCTGTATTACATAGACAGGACTAAGGATTTCAGGAAAACTAAACAACTGTTCGTTGCCTTCTCTCCACAGCACAAGGGCAACCCAATTTCTAAATCAGGCATAGCCAGATGGATTGTTAAATGCATCCAAATCTGTTATCAAAAGGCTAAACGCACGTTAACGGTTCCCCCAAGAGCGCATTCCACACGCAAGTTGGGGGCATCCATGGCTTTCCTAGGTAACATCCCTCTACAGGACATATGTAGAGCAGCCACATAGACCACCATACACACATTCACCAAACACTACTGCGTGGATGTACACTCCAAACAGCAAGCTGCTGTAGGTCAGGCTGTTCTCAGAACTCTTTTTCAGACTGCTGCAGCTGGCACCGGCAACCGCCGCTAAGGAGGGTACTACTATTTATTCTATGCATAGATATAAATTCAGCAGCCCACATGCCTCGAACGGAATATGCTACTTACCAGTATGCATCTGTTCGTGGCATGTAGGGCTGCTGACATTTATATCGCCCACCCTCCTCCCATGTGCCTGTCGCAGCTGTAGCATTCAGAATTACCATAATTATTCTCACGCATGGTCATCACTTACTATATCACACTCCATCTCTGCCACAATGGCGAAAAACAATCTGAGCATGGAGGGGATGCCCATGCGCACTGTAGTCCAGGGAGGAGCCACCTATCTCGTGATACTTCGAAGACTCTACCAGGACAACTGTGCAATCATCCGGACCCAACACTAGGCGGCAATCTATGCATAGATATAAATGTCATTATTAATAACAGGGGGTACCCGGTAAACCAAACGGCATCTGGGTGAAATTAGTAAATTACGAAAAAGCAATGCCAAGGTGTTTTCTTCAAGAAACTTAATTATGAAGACAAAAACTATTAATTATCTGTCTCGTCACAACATAAATTGTATGATATATATCTATCATCTAATTAACGTTCATCCAATGGTTATTACCAGCAATTGCAAAAAAATCTATATTAAATAAGGAAAAAACACAACAAAACAAAAATTCGATTTGTCAATTATTTTTTAAAGATCCTTTTTCATTTTATGCATTATTAATACAAATCAGCCAACCAAACAATATTCAATCTTGTGAGGAATGACGTGTTCGAACCCAAAAACCAAATATTTTATTCTAGATCCAAGCGGTCCAAATGTCCTATTGTTGTGGACCCTTAATCCAAGGGTTGTGTGAGAAGCCCACTGTTATTTTTTACAAGGAAAAATGGCAATGTCTTTTCTTAGCCTGATTTCCTTTTCGAACACCAAAATAACAAGCATTTGCAATGCATCGGTTTCACCTTTGGGACGTTATATGTATTTAGGAATGCAGCATATTAGCCTGGGTGCTGAAACATCTACCGTTTTTCAATATGGAGGGAAGTAAGCACCAAACTACATGACATGCCAGGTATGGGAACACATGTGGGTGAGATCAGGCATTTAAGAGTGAAGTTAACGGAGAATGCACACTTTGTTTGGAAGGTGGTGTAGTTATTCAACAGGGCTATCACTGATTAAAGTTTGAGCTATGCCGTTTCTGTATTAAGACATAATCTGGAGGTTATGGCCAAAGTGCGCACACACCACCGTTTTACATATTCAGTCAAAAGGTGAAAGAAAATATAGAGCTGGTTCTTACTACTTAAGCAATATTCATAGTAGGTCTGAAAATGCATGAATAAAGAAGATGTGATATTGAGCACTTGAGTGGGTTCAGGACATCATTAAAATTCCTCTCCTGTGCACAATTTCTTTGATTTCGTAGGCAAATACAGTGGAATTAATGCGCCCTACAAAACATGTACGTGATGGAGGGCCATGTACAGCATTTCATGATTGTTATTAATAGTGGCTTAAAACGGAGGCGTGAATTCTGATTTTATAGGTATGCACGAGTAACGCCACAATACTCGCTCAAGGAACGCCGAATTCTAAAAACTTCTATCACAATAGATTGTTTTTTTTAAAATCATAAATCTCCCGAAGGTTGCAATTGTAAGGGGCAAAGGTCATGTTGTTGTATGACCTTGATGCCACTTGTGTTTATTTAATGCCTTCGAAGCCGGTTTGTGCACGGTTGCAGAGTAGGCAGCCTGGGAGGGAGCGTTTGCCCAGAGCAGCTGCGATTGTTTATGTTGCAATTGCGCAAGTGACCTCCAGCTAGCCAGCCCGAGGAATTCAAAAGCGGAGGGCTTTCGGAAACAAAGGCAGCTTTCCCAGCTCCGGACCTCCTGCGAGCCCGGGGACGGCCTCGCCGCAGGCCTTTGCCAGGAGTTGGAGACAGCTCAACGGGGGCGTGACGCACACCTCTGCACCTCCCGTGGTGCGGGCAGGCCGTTCCTCCTCAGGGCGCAGACACTGGCAGCGAGTCACAACCCCACAGTCACCACAAAATGCGGACCCTGTTGTACCGGAAGTTGGGGACACTAGGCCGGCTTGAAACTCCGGGCTCTGGTGAAGTTGTGAGTGGCGATAATCTCATCGGCTTTTCTACATTTTATACTATTCGGCTGTCGTCACGTCGGTGACGTCACTGTCTAATCCCCACACCACTTGAACTTGAGGGAGTCGTCACTGACTGGTTCACACTCTGACGAGGACGTTTATTACGTATGCCTAAAACGCGCACTGCATGTCAGATTCCCTTTAAGAGCTCTATACATCGCCGCGAGCTGCCTCACCTGACCACAAACGTCTCCCATAGATGGACAGAACAATACAATAAAGAGAGTGAGAAGTGTTTCACCAAACAAGAAACTGCCAGAAACAATTTTATCAAAAGTGGCCCGTGGTATTTTCGCGCCGTGTCATCCATCAGAAAACCATTTTACAATCACAACAAGAAAGTTAGCCGGGGCCTGGACACATGCCACCCCTCCCCCGCCCACCCCTCGACAGAGCCACCCGTGCAGCCGGCAGAGCGGCGACTCACCCTCAAGCAGAGCTCTTACCACTGCACGTGCAAGTGCTCGACCTGCTCCTTCAGCACCAGCACGTCCTCGGCCACCAAGCACTGGCTCAGGTCCGTCTTCATGTCGCCCACGTCCCCCAGGCTCTGCGTCCAGCCCGCCAGCGACTGCCCCAGGTCCTGCATCAAAGAGGAGGAAGGACGTGCAACACGTTCAGCTCCGAGCTCTTTCCAGACCGGTGGCTTAATCCCTTTACAATGGGGGAGGGTGAAGGGGAGAGGGAAGGAGAGGGCCGGCCGGGGGGCGGGCAGAGTATGCACACTCACACACGCACGCAACTTAAAGGATAACACGAGGGAAACAACTTAACAGTATTTAACGCGCTTATTTTAGGCCCTTTCCGTGTTATTTTTAATCTGTCTCAATTAACTTGTACGGCAGGTTTAAAGCAGACAGGTCAGCAACGGGTGCAGAGTTTTCGGTACACGGGGGGCGGGAGGGGGCGGGAGAGGACACGGACGGCGGGAGGGGGCGGGAGAGGACACGGACGGCGGGAAACGTGCACAGGACAGCGAGGGGGGGGGCGGAAAGGCACACGGAGGGGGCGGGAATGGACAGACGGGAAAAAACGTAACTCCGCCCTTGGAAAAAATCTCGGGAACGCCCCCGAATCTGGTCCGGCCTTGACGGACAGATCCGGCACTCAATGGCTAGCCTCCATTTATGGAGCTAGCCAATGAGAGCCGGGGGACGTTCCCGAAGTCCTTATAGTCAACATAGGATTTCACCTGCGCCGAAAAGCTGCGCAGAGCGCAGCCTTCGGCAGGTGAAACCCAAAAAGGAGCATAAGAAGCTAAACAGGTTTTTGTGGCTTCAAAACCAAATGATGCTCCTGGGGAATATATCCACACACTCTCCAAATCAAAACAGGTGTCGAAATTAATGATAACTGTCGACGCGTTTCGGCCTTTCAAACAGTTTTAGGCCTCATCAGGACAAAGGGCAACAAAGTTCATTTAAATTATCCTTAAGTAAAGCGAGGTGAAAGGTCAACACAATGATCTAGAATACTCCACAGTTAATGCTCCAGTGAACGCAGGATTTCCCTGGGCTAAGTCATGCCCAGAAGCGAAGATCCGTGTCGAATGTTCAACCAAATCCGTCTGTTAGAATGATATAAATGTCAGCAGCCCTACATGCCAAGAACAGATGCATACTGGTAAGTAGCATATTCCTACTCTATCTAAGCTGCTTCTCTCAAGCATGATAGCAACTTTATAAGATCAATGGGGGTTGATAATTTAGTTTGTGAGTGATTTATCACCAACCCTCTGTCGGCCCAAAAGGCTACAAATCTATTCACCAGGGTCTGCAGGCCAGCTGGGGTCGTGGACCCCGCAAGTTGTCTGCAAACAGAGGCACAGGGATCTTTCGGCCCACTGTCCTTGGTGTGTTACTGTTGCAGTCCTCGAGTTGGGCAACCACATCATTGAGGTAAAGGGAGAATGACGTTTGAGCAAGTACGCATCGCTGGAGTATGCCTTTGTGTATCCCTATGCATTTTTTTAACTCACCCTTGGAACCCCAACATACTTGAACATATGTATCTTGGTCAAATCAGTGATTACCTCACTCTGCTTCAGTACCAGCCATAATTTATGACGAGGAACCAGGACAAAAGCAGATTTTAGATCCACAAATCCTAAGTATAAATGTGACTTCTGGAGGACAACCTTCTACCAGTAAATAGTCAAGAACCTAAAGACCTGATCAATGATGCTCGTCTGCCTCCTGAACCCCACATGCAAGTCCAATAAGGCTTTATGCTCATCTATCCAGAGGTCCAAAAATATTTAACCCTTTCGCTGCTAGCCCGCCCCCCCTTCCCCCCTCCCCATGTGCTAAGCCTTTTTTAGGCTATTTGGGGTAGTTCGGTCATAGGTCCCTGTAACGTTTTGCCCACATAAGGTATTCACGCCAAATTTGTGTCCTTCCTCTTCCAACATACTGAGGATTTTAAATGTACCCAGGGTTTGTAGAAACTGGGTAGTTAGCCAAAACACATCAACATTTTGTTTTTGGGGGGGGGGGGGGGAGTGCTGCAGAAAAAAGCAACTGTTTTTTCCCCTGCAAGTTGTATCAACAAAGGGTTTGTGGTGCTGAAATGACCATCTTCCCAGCTTTCAGGGCCAGGCACACTTTTGTCAGAAAACAACCATTTTCTACACAGTGTTGGCATTTTACCGGGACATAGCCTATTTTTACTATTTTTCGTACTGTCAACCTCCTTCCAGAAATGGGTGTGAAAGCAATAACGGATCCTGAAAATCTATACCTTTCAGAAAAGTAGACAAAATGCGGAATTTAGCTAAACAAAGGGTCATTTATGTAGATCATGGGTACTCACAAACTTTCTCTCGGGGGCCAAATTTACAGTGTGGTTTGTGTCCAAAGGCCGCACCGGTGGGGGTGGGGGTGGAGGCGGGGTCAGTGGGGGAGTGGGGGAGGGGCAGGGCTAGAGCCCCAAAACAGACTGACCATGAGGTCGAACACCGGTCCCTGCAGCGGACGCCTTCGTCCACTGAGCCATCAGACCCGGCATACACACACATCTCTCTCTCTCTCTCTCTCCCTCTCCCTCTCCCTCTCCCTCTCCCTCGCCCTCTCCCTCTCCCTCTCTCTCCCCCTCTCTCTCCCTCTCCCT